>NC_056733.1:1805559823-1805614823 GCF_019279795.1 Protopterus annectens | reverse complement strand
ATGAACTGGCACCCCACCTAAGTACCATGTTCAATCATAGCCTCTCCTCAGGCTTTGTGCCCATCGAATGGCGCACCTTGACAGTTATCCCACTCCACAAAGGGGGGCCACAACAGACCCTGGGAACTACCGCCCCATTAGCCTGATGAGCCTAGTCTGCAAGGCCATGGAATGTATCATCATGGAACTCATAAACAAAGACATTGGAGATCTCCAAACTCTGGACCCCACACAGTGTGGGTTTGTAAAAGGCAGATCATGTCTCCTAAACCTGATAGACTTATTTGAAGTAGTCACCAAAGCCATAGATGAAGGTCAGGCGGTTCACACAGCCTATCTAGATCTCGCCAAGGCATTCAACACCATCCCCCACTCTGCAATTATAAATAAACTCAATAAACTAGGTATAAATCCCTTTGTCACAAGATGGGTTGCCAACTGGCTTACTGACAGAACCCACACTGTGAAAGTAGCAGACTCCAAATCAGACTTCAGACCAGTGACAAGTGGAGTACCACAGGGTTCAGTCCTGGGTCCTCTCCTGTTTGGCATCTACTTCTCTGAAGTACAGGCTAACACAGAAGGTCTTTGACTATCTAAATTCACAGACGACTGCAAACTAGGAGCCATAATCGAAACTCCTAATGATGTGGACATCCTACAAAAGGGCCTCACTGAGACAGATGCCTGGTGTCAAAGTCATGGTCTCAAGCTCGATGCCGAAAAGTGCATTGTCATCCCCTTTGGTAAAAACTTTGTACCCATGAACTACCACATAGCCAGTAGTCTGCTTAACACCAAAAGTGTGATAAGAGACCTTGGGACACAGGTGGACAGTAGTCTCTCATTTGATAATCACATTGCCAAAGTGGTCAGGAAATCCTTCTACGTGGCACACCTCATCATAAAAGGTTTCTCATCCAGAAAAAAATAGGTAATTGTTCCCCTCTACTCATCACTCATTAGACCCATTATAGAGTACACTGCCCCTTTTGGTATGTACCTCACAAGACATCTACAACAACTGGAAAGGTCGCAAAAATACCTCACAAAGAGAATTACTGGCCTCAAACAAGTGCCTTATGCAGACCGTCTCAAAAAACTCCAGCTTTACTCCGTCGCATATCGCCTACTCAGAGGTGATCTCTGCCTAACATACAAAGCTATGTCAAACCCAGAGCTGTTGGACATGCTCCACTTAAAGAAATCCCAATCCCTCCGAGCTACATGCTCTAGGGACCTAAACCTTGTCACCACAATAAACAGAACATGCTGGAGGGATAGATTCCTGTCCCAGAGACGTCCCATACTCTGGAACAGACTACCTATCTATCTAGCTCAAACAGAGCTCCTCATTAGCACTCTTCAAGAAAAATCTTGATGATTGGATGGGTAATAGGAAATTCACCCCGGGGATCACTTCTGTGGTTCTGCTTGACAGGGGCACAGGAAAATAATTTTCTTGGGTGGCAAAAGCCAGGGTACCGTTTTGGCTAGGCTTGTACAGGCCCTAGGGCCAATAGCCTAGTACCTACCTATGAACCTATGAACAGTCTGTATGGCAGGAAGCAGTAGGCCTGCATTTTCCCAAGGTGAATTGAATGGTAATGTACATCCAGACACTTTAAGGCAGCTTACTTCTGATATCCCTCACATGTTGTAACAGCCCAGGTTATTTATGGTGCATTCCCCCCTATAGACTGACATACAGGGGCATATACCACTGTTACATACACTGACCTCTGGACTGCAGAAGGGCACAAATGTATTGTACAGATGAAGTCCACACATATATGGACCCAACCCCACAATATGTGTGGGAGCCACAACAGCAGTGGAATGATTGTAGGAATAGCAGCATGACATACTCGCAGGCCACTACATAACAACCCCTGACAGCATGTCATGTGGACAAAGCCTGATATGTAGGTTGAAGACAGAGGCCAGAACACAGACCCATATGTGAAATAGTGCTGTCATACACTGAGCAAGTTGCAGGTGTTACAGGATAGTCTGCAACATACCCTTAGTCAAGAATATGTCAGAAACACAAATGGATGTAGCCATGTGCTGATACTCAACAAACACACTGCAAGTGATATATCTGACCCAAGGCCTCTGTGGTACAAAAAAAAAACATAACAGGCACACCTCTAGCCATCAAGTGGATAGGCCCATAGTTGAGAGCTATGCAGACAGACTGCATTCCATGTTAAACTAGTATGTAGACACAAACCCTGTAACACTGCTGCTATACAATGCATACAACAACACTACTCACATTCTGTCTGTAGTTCTGGAACCTCATACAAATATGTAGTTGGCCTGAGTGTGCAAGTTCTCTTGTAAGATATATTGCTAGCTGTTGTCTGTAACACTGCTGCCCACACACAGGAAGGGTGTCCACCATACAGGAAAGGTAAAGGGACCACACTCACATGATGTAGGGATTTATAGTAGTGGGTTGCCATGACAGTGTTGATTGGAAGTACTACACACCATGCTGCATGCAGGTGGTAAGTGGAGGACAGTGATTGGTGCAGAGGCCATCACCTGATCATGTGCATCACCTACAAAAGTCATGCTGCAATCTATTCCAAGCAGCTCAATCCATTTACTGGAGAGAGCGAGAGAGAGAGAGAGAGAGAGAGAGATAGAGAAAACAAAACCAAAACCGAAACCGAAACAGAAACAAAGAAAGCAGGCCAAGACCAAAGCCAAGGAGAAAAAAAATCCTCCTACAAGGAAACCATCCAAAACAGACCTCATTCCCACAGCAGGTATGTGAAGTATATATGCATGTAATTGACTGTAGTACTTGGTCCATAATACTGGGATAGATTATGTGGAATGATATATATGTGCCATCAGTTGTTGTTGTAATGATGTTCACATCAACAACTGCTATGGCCAATAGAGTCTGTCCCTGTGGGAAGTGGGCCATACCCGTCAACTGTGCAGATCAGCACTTACTGACAAGACGTAAGCCAACATAGTGTGTGCTGTATAATGGAAAGGATGTATATTACTGTGGCTAATAGCTGGTGGTGGAAATAATGCCATAATGATGGACATATGGGTTCCAGAGCCCACCACTTGTAGGACACTCAGGTTAACATGTATTGTAGCATGCTGAAATGCCATAGGTGTGTAATAAGCTTACCTGCAATCTGGCCCTATATATACCCCCCTAATGTTAGGCTGTGTCCATATGTGGCACCTGTTGGTGTTGTAGCAAGGCAGAACAGTACAGCTGTGCAGGAAGGAGAGATTGTGGACCTGATGCCTGAATGTACCCCATATATGTAAGTATGTATATCTGTATAAACATCTGTATATGTTTAACGACTGCCATTGGGCCAGAAGGTCTGGGTAGCATTCGCCCTGCATGGGCATACAGAGGATTCTCTTTCCTCTGGGAACTATACCATAGGATTGACAGGCTTCCAAGTGGTGAGCCTCCCACTGTAAACGTTGTAGCCCTCCAGCTTTATGGTTTAAATCATGTAGTAAACTGTCAAATGATTTATCCATAGCTACAGGTATAAAATCTTTAACTGGAACAGTTTTATCTACTGAAAAACCCAAATTGAGTAGAGGGTTTTCTGTGAAAAATACTTTATCAAGGCTATTCAGCTCACCTCTAGTATTCCATTCTCCATTAGCAATTTGACCAGAGTTCATCTTATTCTGCTGTTCCACAGCAGACATAGCACTATTAGAACCAAATACAAATCAAAGTCCAAAATCCAAAAGTTCTGTGCTATGACTAAAGTCCCACCAAACAGCAAACAGCAAAATCCATAAAGCGAAAAGAATGGCAGGACACTGCTGGATTAACTCCTTCTTTATTAAAACAACCAAAACAGCCAAGGATAAGCGCTTTTGGGTGTGGTACCCTTCATCAGATAAAAAGGAACAAACATTACCGTTATTTTAAATTAAAAGCCAACCAATCAGCAATCAATAAACTACCCGCCTTTTTTGTAGGACGGGTTTCAAAGGAACCATGTCATTTAACCCTGGGCTGCTATGAGCCCTCAGCTCCAAGATCCATTTAGATTCAAGGGATTCTGTCAACAACCTTATATCCCCTCCCCTATTATTTAACCTTACGTTAACCACAGCCCTGAAGCTGAAAGTGTGTGTGGAGTGCTGTTCAATGTGCCTATAAAGAGCATTATGCACATTTTTATTTCTAATATTGGAAAGATGCTGTAGAATTCTGATTTTAAACATATTATCGGTCTTCCCAACATAATATGCTGTGCAATGTTCACATGTAGCCAAATAAACTATGTGACTAGTCCTGCAAGTAGCCCTTGCCTTAAGGTGGTACAATTTTCCAGTAACAGGATGTTTAAAAGTTGCATTCTTATTAATGGACGGACAGGCTTTACATAAGCCACAGGGAACACTGCCTGGGCTATCCTTAAATGAATTGGAAGTAGTAAAAGCCCTTTCAGTGCAAAGGATGTCCTTTAAATTCTTATTTCTCTTGTATCCAAAACTGGGTCTAGTTCCTATTAGGCCCTTTAACTTATTGTCACTTCTTAAGATGTTCCAATTGTTAAAGACTATATTTTTTATATCTTTGGTATTACTACTATAGGTGACAAACAACTTAGGTTCCCTTTTTGTATATCTCTGTGGAACTTTGGCCTTAGCTTCAGCATGCTCTTGTCTGATCCATGGTTTATATTTACTATCCCTTTTCTGCCTACTATCATTAATGACCTCACAGATCATCCCTCATTGTATCCTCTGTCCAAAAAACATTGCTTCAAGGACTCTATATCTTTCTCATATTCTATATCATTCATTGATATCCTAGATATTCTGCCTGCCTGGCCCTGAACTATGTTGGGAAACATATGACGGGGATGCATGCTATCAAAGCACAGCAGACTGTTCTTCCAACAATCCTTTCTGAATAACTTCGATGAAAAACCATCACTAGTTTGTGTGATACTGACATCCAAAAAATTTATGCTGGTGTCAGAGAAATTCAACTTAAATCTGAGGAAAGATGTGGTGGAGTGTAGGTAGCTGACAAAATCTATTAGCATGTTTGCATCACCCCTCCAGAAGAAAAAAACATCATCTACAAAAACGTGTATACATATACACATGTTGTTTCCATAGTGGATGTTCTAAAATTACATCTTTCTCCCAAAACCAAAGGACCAGGTTAGCATATGTATTAGCACAGGGGGTGCCCATAGCTACCCCCTGTGCTTGTCTATATATTTGCTTGTCCCCTATAAAGACATTATTCTCTAGGACCATGGCCAGCATCTCCTTGACCAAGGATATTTTATTGTCCTCTTCACCCAACTCACTCAGGACCCCACCTATGGCTTGGATAACAAAGTCATTACTGATCACAGTAAAAAGGTTATGGACATTCAACGTCACCATTAAAATATTTCCCTGTGGCTTGTTGTAGTTAAACCTACCTACGCTTCTAAGGAAATCACCTGTATCTTTCAACACAGAAGTTGCTCTATCTAGAAGTGGTCGAAGTGTATATTCTGTCCAGATGGAAATGTGCTCCATGACCCAGCCTCTGCCTGAGACAATGGGTCTAAACAGGGGATCTTCTACTGATTTGTGGATTTTTGGCAGGGCTTTAAAAATAGGTATAACAGCTTTTTCTATCCAAAGAAATTGTAGCATCTCATCACTTATTAACATATCAAAATTTAACCGCCTCAAGCTGTTGTGTACTTCATCCACTAGCATCTTAACACCTATAGGGTTGAGTGGAACATAGACTTTCCTATCTGATAATAACCCCTGAATCTTCTGTTGGTAAAAAGTGGTGTCCATCACCACTACGGCACCCCCTTTGTCAGCCGTCTTTATAACCAAATTGTTATTAGAGCCCAAATTATGTAAGGCTTGTTGCTGAGGTCGCATTAAGTTATGGTATTTATGTAATCCTCCCCTTTGAAAATACTCTTGTAAATCATTCTCACAGCTATTGATGAACAAGTTTAAAGCTGGAGAAAAGGGTGGCACATAACTACTAGGTAGTTTTAAAGTGGTCCCTAACTCATTACCATTGCCAAAAATACATTTTAAAGCTAACGTTCTGCAAAACAACATAATATCTAACATTACATCACTAAAACCACTTGCCCTACCGGGCACAAAGGTGAGACCTTTGTTTAACACATACAACTCATCTTGTATTAAAGAATGTGATGAAAGATTAAAAACAATACCACTATTGTGATGAAAGATTAAAAACAATACCACTATTGTGATGAAAGATTAAAAACAATACCACTATTATATTATACTATACACTATATACATGTGTATATGTATACACGTTTTGTAGATGATGTTTTTTTCTTCTGGAGGGGTGATGCAGACATGCTAATAGATTTTGTCAGCTACCTACACTCCACCACATCTTTCCTCAGATTTAAGTTGAATTTCTCTGACACCAGCATAGATTTTTTTGGATGTCAGTATCACACAAACTAGTGATGGTTTTTCATCGAAGTTATTCAGAAAGGATTGTTGGAAGAACAGTCTGCTGTGCTTTGATAGCATGCATCCCCGTCATATGTTTCCCAACATAGTTCAGGGCCAGGCAGGCAGAATATCTAGGATATCAATGAATGATATAGAATATGAGAAAGATATAGAGTCCTTGAAGCAATGTTTTTTGGACAGAGGATACAATGAGGGGATGATCTGTGAGGTCATTAATGATAGTAGACAGAAAAGGGATAGTAAATATAAACCATGGATCAGACAAGAGCATGCTGAAGCTAAGGCCAAAGTTCCACAGAGATATACAAAAAGGGAACCTAAGTTGTTTGTCACCTATAGTAGTAATACCAAAGATATAAAAAATATAGTCTTTAACAATTGGAACATCTTAAGAAGTGACAATAAGTTAAAGGGCCTAATAGGAACTAGACCCAGTTTTGGATACAAGAGAAATAAGAATTTAAAGGACATCCTTTGCACTGAAAGGGCTTTTACTACTTCAATTCATTTAAGGATAGCCCAGGCAGTGTTCCTGTGGCTTATGTAAAGCCTGTCCGTCCATTAATAAGAATGCAACTTTTAAACATCCTGTTACTGGAAAATTGTACCACCTTAAGGCAAGGGCTACTTGCAGGACTAGTCACATAGTTTATTTGGCTACATGTGAACATTGCACAGCATATTATGTTGGGAAGACCGATAATATGTTTAAAATCAGAATTCTACAGCATCTTTCCAATATTAGAAATAAAAATGTGCATAATGCTCTTTATAGGCACATTGAACAGCACTCCACACACACTTTCAGCTTCAGGGCTGTGGTTAACGTAAGGTTAAATAATAGGGGAGGGGTTATAAAGTTGTTGACAGAATCCCTTGAATCTAAATGGATCTTGGAGCTGAGGGCTCATAGCAGCCCAGGGTTAAATGACATGGTTCCTTTGAAACCCGTCCTACAAAAAAGGTGGGTAGTTTATTGATTGCTGATTGGTTGGCTTTTAATTTAAAATAATGGTAATGTTTGTTCCTTTTTATCTGATGAAGGGTACCACACCCGAAAGTGCTTATCCTTGGCTGTTTTGGTTGCTTTAATAAAGAAGGAGTTAATCCAGCAGTGTCCTGCCATTCTTTTCTCTTTTTGACTAACTGTAGCTGTACTAGTGAAACCCAAAAGGGGCTTGTAAAACCAACCATCTCTTTCTCTTCATTTCATCAAATATTTAATTTAAGAAGTCTTGGGGGTAACCTCTTCTGTGGAACATGTCAAATAATTTAGTGCATTCAACCAAAAACTGTACATCTTCACTC
Source organism: Protopterus annectens (assembly GCF_019279795.1). Lineage (NCBI taxonomy): Eukaryota > Metazoa > Chordata > Ceratodontiformes > Protopteridae > Protopterus > Protopterus annectens. The sequence goes on along the minus strand of NC_056733.1, from coordinate 1,805,607,005 downwards.
ACCATCCTGACAAGTCTCACATATTGCCCCTTAACAATGGATTTTTTTCCGATGAGTGGGATGCCAGCTCTGGAAATGCAAATGCGATTTGGAATGAGAAGGTTTCCTGTACAAGTTGGACTCAAGTTTCTTGTCAACCCTATTCTTAGTCAAGGTTACATCTAAGAAGTTGACTTGCTCTCCACAGTCATGGTGGACTCCAAGAAATTAGTGGTGGAGTTGAAAAATTGGAGAAATGTATCCAACCTGTCAACTGAATCCACCCAAAAAATTATGATGTTATCTATATAGCGTCTATACAGACACCAACAATCATTGAATTCTGACATGAATAACACATTGGTTTCCCAAAAAGCCATGACTACGTCGGCAAACGTTGATGCACATGCAGCACCTATGGCAACACCATTGATCTGTCTAAATAATTGCCCTTCAAAACTGATGAAATTGTTCTTGAGGACAATTTCCATGAGTGAACTCAAAGTGACACTTTTGTTATTCCCTATCTCAGTGTGTAAAGCCAAATACTCATAAAACCAATCTATCCCTCTTTCATGTGGGAAAGTGGTGTACAAGTTTTTAACATCAATACAGACAAAAACTAAGTAATTGTTGTACACTCCATCCATCACCCCATTCAAAAAGTCCCAGGAATCCTTCAGTAATGGAGAATAATCAATAAAGATGTTTGTTAATGCTTGGTCAATGTACCTGGCTATAAAAAATGTCTTTGATCCCTTAGCAGCAATAATGGGTCTCAAGGGAGGTTCACCCAAAGATTTATGAATCTTTGGGAGACCAAAAATTGTGGGAGTCCGAAGATGTTGCACTTTCATATACTCACTAAGGGTGCTTTGGCCATTGAGAAACAAATCTTCTAGGGCCAAATCAACCCTGTGAATGGCCACATTCATTTCATTTAAAGAAATTTCCTCATAGTCGGCTGACAACAGTAATGAAAGGATTTTGTTGATATAATCATCCTTACTCATGACTGCAAGGCCACCTTTCTTGTCCAGTTTCATTATTTGCAGGGAGGTGTCTGACATAATATCCTTGAGTAATATGGCTTCATCACTGGAAAAATTAAAGTGAATAGGAACAGGACATCTCACTATCTTCCTGATTTTTTCTTCACATAAAGTTTCAAAAATAACAACTATGGGATGCAAAAGAGGATTGTATGTGCTGCGTCTCCTGTTATTCTGATGCAGTACACTATCTACACCTGAGTTACCAAACAAAAGACCAAAATTCAATTTCCTGGAAAACAATTTAAGTTGTAATAAAATCTGATCTGTTCTGGCCCTTTGAATGGGGACAAAAGTTAGGCCTTTCTGAAATAACTCGGCCCAGCTACTAGACATCTCACGATGACTGTAGTTGTATATGTGAAAATTACCTATTAAGTTAGATACAACTGAATATGCTGGTTGAGAATTCAATGCCAATTGTTCTGTCTCCTCGAGTCCATGTATCTCACCCTCCCCCTCGCTTTGTTCCCTCTCCAATTGTTGTTGTTGCCCCCCCCCCCCCCTCTGGTTCATTAACCTTTCTGATCTCCTCATGGGTGGGTCTAAAGGGGCCTGTTCACCTTCAAAAGAATCACATTCAATTATGACACCATTGTCCATGCCCAAACAAGTCATTGCCATTAGCAAAAACATTGTTAGATTTGTCAGATTTGTTAATAGGGGGTTGGGGGTAGGCAATATTGTTCTCATATTCCCTCAAGTGTCTGTTGTACTTCTTGATTTTTTTGGCTTTCAGTTCTTGAATAAATTGATCAGCTTTGCAGAAAACAGCTTTATACTGGTCAATTTTAACATCAAAAAGTAAATAATTCTTGAGAGAAATGTCCAAAGTTTCTATAGATCTGTTCAAGTCATACATATTCTTGGCATAGTCATTAATAAGTACTTATAGAAGATCACAACCATGTTTGTTAAATAAAATAATTAACTCATGGTGTAAGTCTGAATCCTTCTCCAACCCTGAAGGAAATTTCCACATTCTCAAACCTTTAGGCACACATTCTACCTTCAGGCATTCCTGTAAATAGTATCATTCTAAATGTAATTTACAAAACGTAATGACCGATTCCTGGAAAGTTTTCAAATGTTTATCCATTGTTTATGTTTTTTATTTTTATGCATTTTTTTCAGTATTAACCATCATTTTTACTATCTTTTGAGTTGCATAATTGTTTTAGTTTAATGCATATTACTTTAATCATTAATTGGGAATATGGGGTGTGTCTTTTGACACTTTTTAGTGTTTGGGCATGTGCTGTGTTTTTATTCTGAAGAAGTCCAGACATTGAGTGGATGAAAGGACTAAATCTGTGACAGTAATAAATTCAGTGTTCCTTTACCCACAGTGGTTGTGTTTTTCATTTTAGTTGGTGTTGTTCTTTTCGTGGTTTATGTGGCCTTGTAACATGGCCAGATGAGGTGGGAGAGGTGGTTCTGCTAGCAACTATTCCCTAAACATGCTGTTGTGTTACTGTTATAGAACATATGCGGGTAGTAATAGTCCACACAATCCCAGAACACGTCCAACAGCATGCATAGCTATCCCCAATAACACATAATGACAGATGTGCAGCAATCACATAGCAAGCATAGCACATGCATATATGGAACCATAATGGCCCTGACAATGGCATGCAGGTGTAATAGTCCGTAACAGGCCAGCAATGATAGTGTCCCCACAGGGAACATGGCTACAAACACATAGCACAAAGCATGGTACAATACAATATATGTCCCAATGGTAGGTAATCTGTAGCCATACCTATTGAATTGTATGAACAGTTTGTTGTCACTGATATGGTGGGGGGAGACAGAGATGTGTATAAAGAACTATGGTAACCTTGCTGTATGAGTTGCTCAGATGTGTTCCCATCTTTATGACTTTCAGGCAAGATGTCCCACGGCCATTTACCAGTGTATTCATTGGCTGAAAATGAGGTAATTTTGAACAACCTTATACAGCACTATCAGGTTCTGTTCAGCAGGACAGCCCATGAGCAGCAGGAGTGGACCAACCTGTGGAATTATCTAGTCCATAGTCAATGATGTCGGCCTGCATAACCGCAGTTATGGGCAGGTCCGGCATTATTGTAGTGACCTGCTTCACAATGCCTGTTGGCATGCTGCTGCAGTCCAGGAGGATCACCTTGCAACAAGGGGGGGGGTCATTCCATCCATCCCCCCTGACACGTGTTGAGGATCTCCTCACCAGCCTCATGGCACCAGCCCACCCGCACACCCAACAACTAGCAGAGACCATTGTGGAGGTGGGTACTACCCACACACCGGTTGAGGAGCATGCAGGTAAGGCCACAGGGCACATCAGTAGACCACTGTTGTATATGCATCCAAATCTGTACAGGTAGATCATGCATATGTGAGATGTCATATATATAGTCTGTTGCTGCGTAGTCATAATAAACAGATGTGCATAAGCTGTAGTATTGTGGACTTGAACTGTTGATGCACTTTAATGCTGCACCCACCCTGTCGCAATGCCACAGCTATGGCCACTGACATCACATCTCTCACATTCTTATGTAAGTCCCTCTGGTATACCACCAAGACAGCAGCCTGTAGCTGGTGAGTATGGTTTATGTTCATGCTTGCCAATACACCGGGCATGTAATGGCTATGGTATATTCCATGCATACATCTAACACACCTATCCATAATGCATGCTGTACATGTTCACGTATTGTTGCTGTTAACTGCACTGCATCACAGTGATGACCATGATGGGGTATCTGAAGGGTATGTCAGACATCTGCAAAATAACTAATATCCTGTCATTGCGAAATGTGTCCACAGGGATGAACATAATGGTGGGACACATGGCCTACAGTAGGGACATGTGTGAAACATCAATCTTATACAGTGCTACAATAGTGTATATACCAGTATTACAATAGCAACTGTTACAGATCAACACTACAGCATATCATAATACTGTGGTCCACAACCCTTAACACCTGCAAAGTGATGCCAACATGAGCACTGAGTGTGTAATACGGAACCGTAGGTTAGGGCAGCAAATATGGGGAATACATACCTTCACAAACACTGGTAGCATATGTGATCACACACTCCAGAGAAAGTATAGTGGAGGCAGCTGTTGAGGTACTGCCTGCATGCATTTGTCATGGAAATACACCGTTCAGCAAGTGCACGCCCCCAATGTCACACCAGAAAGTGGTCAGCTGTCCAACACATTTGGCCATCAAATGTGCACACTTACCTGCAACAGAGGCAGGCGTGACTTGCACACATCATAATGACATGGCATGGGCCCCATACCCAACAGTTAGCACCCATAAGCTGCACATGTAGCCATACCTCACCATTGCATATGCCATGGCAAACAGTGCAGACATTTGTGTATGTGGCAAGTATGTATGTGACAGGAATGATGTAGGACATAAACAGATGGCCACCCAAGACAAATGCTGTCATATGTAGCAAACTGGTCATGTGGGCTGCCCACTAACATGCCACAACACTGAGGGGGTAACAGGAATGTCCAGCAAGTACTGGCTGTGTGGTACCCCTGTCAGCAATTGCCTGGACTCTGCAAGTGTATAGCCTATGGGTTAGGGTAAACAAACATCAGACAGGCCTCTCTACAGGTAATGTATGCATAACAGAACAGGTACCCAACAGTCATGCATTGCAATGTGTACTGGTGTACCATAACCATGTTGGAAACCTACAGACAGTATTATGTAAGATACAGGTGCTGCACAACCTATGCCTCACCCCACCTCAGGCCCACCATCCCCATCTGTACTGTGCTCGTGCCAGTGTACGTCATATGTTTGCCAGTCATTAGCCGGGACTTGGCTGTTACACATGGTGTTCAGTGTTTGGGACACTGCAAACTGACACATGTGTAGGCCATAGTTGTCAAGCGTTTGCAAAAAGGCTGATAGTGGGGCAGGTGTGTCATCATGATACACCACTGCACTGCAGCAGGGATCCTAAGGATGCTAAAAATGGCTGTATCTGCACACAGTTATGTTCAGGAACTATGGCAGATGTAAACCTAACTCCACAGCAATAGTGACAGCAGTGTGTGAACTCCAAGGGATGTGCACATGAGTAGACCTTGCAATCATGCTGAGTTGGGGGACATGTGTAGGGCAGACTGTCCATATACTGACAAATGCAGATGGCCCATGCTAGTATACCCCTGCCAGGAATAGTGACTGTTGTAGTACACATAACAATAGGTGTAACAAACCATTATGGTAAGGGCCATGCACACATATGCCCCCCCCCTGGAGTGTATGCATCACAGTAAGCATCTGCACACATAACACATTTCTTAGACACTGTATGTGAATGTACAAAATGTATGTCAGATATCAGGCTCATGTAATGTTAATATATGCAGTAATGTGGTCCCATGGCATATCAAAGAAGAGTGCATCATATCAATAAGGGTGTGTACACTCCCCTTAGCCATGGTAAGGTTTGACTGTTGTCAGTGTAACCGTATCGTATTGGTCATACATGCACCGCTGATGTTGAGATCTGTAAAGCAGACATCAGGCATTCACAAATGACATCTGTCCACATATCATCCCAGATATGTGTTGCTCAAACACATAGGGGCTGTGAGCATTAGAGCACACATAACTGATACAGTAATACACATTCAGCAATGGTTTGTACACCTGTGAGGATTGGTGCAAAGTACATGGCAGGGTGCATAACAGGTGCACGGTAATACTGTGTACATGGGTGCAGTGTTTTCCAGGGGAATGGGCATCACCTACTAACACAGCCCATGCATCATACACATGTATAATGTTGCTGGCATGGATTGACTATAGCTGCACCGCATGCTGTTGAGTACCAAATGTTATTCATGTTGACAGATGGGTAATGGGAGGACTGTGTGTACTATTGTTGTGCAACCTCATCTGTAGGTGTGTGTGTGTGTGTGTGTGTGTGTGTGTGTGTGTGTGTGTGCACGCATGGGTGTGTGGGGTTATTTTGTCTGTAAGTGCAATTTGAGGAGTGGAGGGGGTTGATGCATGTAGGATGTATGTGTGTATGTGTCTGTGTTTGTGTGGGTGTCCATGTATGCACATGTGGTTGAGGTGTTGTTCATATGTCAGTACTTCTTTCTGGAATTGTGCAGTACATGGACATGGACTGACACATGAGACACCAGGAATACTTGCCTGATATGTAATCACAGGACAGCTGATAGTATAATAAGGTCTGTAGCATGGAAAATGCATTGGGAGGGAAGGTAGACACCAGGTATACCCTTAATATTGAAATCAGAAGAAAGCTGAACGACTACCCACATATGCAGCACTACTGATGCATTGGGGTATTACTAGACAACACAAGGGAGTGTATCCATATATTACTGTAGTCCACATGATAAGCTGACTGAGCAGCAGATCTGGCATGTACTGAGCAATAGTTACATATGAAACCCCAGTGCGTGACATTATGGAGTGAACGTAATAGCCCCTAACATATGGGGGCCATGCTCCTAATGTTTGGACATACCCAAGGTGAACACTGGATGACAGCAGTGAAGCCATATAAAACCTACTAGACTCAAGTCAAGGAGGTAATGAAGTAACAGGTCTTGTGTTGCGATCCCTCGTCTAGGCATTTAGAGGAATGATACATTAATGAGCAGTATTGATAAGTATATGTTACCAAGTGTGATGCAGGATGAGGAACTTAAGTGAATAAACGTGGGACTGTCTGTAAACTAAGGGACAGTTAGGTATTATGGTGAAATGTCCGTGTGTGTGTGTGTGTGTGTGTGTGTGTGTGTGTGTGTGTGTGTGTGTGTGTGTGTGCGTGTGTGATTGTGTGTGTACTGTTATGCAATACTGTACAGGTCTTAAAGTGCATTTCTTGTTCTCCCCTACAGGTGGTGAGGTGGGTCACGGTCCCACCTGCATGCAATTTGATGTTGGTGTCCATACAGACACTGAAGATAATGATAGGGGTGTTGAGGCACAGACGGGGTTGTCAGAGGCCAAAACTCTGCCATCGTTTGACATCCCACTCTTAGCCACCCCAACCCCGCACACAGTTACAGTGCCTATACATACCCCATCATCAGTGGCCATAGCAGAGGGACAGTTGGTGGTTGGTAGCAGTGCACAGGAGAGTGTGGTATCTATGCATACTGTGTCTGGTCACAGCAGGCATAGCTGGATGTTCGGCATGGCCCACATAGGCAGATGTACCATGGTGCTCATCGTAGGGCAGCTCGTCATCATGCCCCTGGTAGAAGCACGACAACTGGCACCACCAGGTGCATGTTTCAGACTGTCATGGGGGCGCAGGCACATATGAAACTGTACACCAGACAGGGTGTGAGGCTGCAGAGGGCTGCTCTCTCATCTGTAGGAGACAACTTCCATGAACTTGCTGGTGCCCTCCGTGATTATACAGAGGTCATGGATAGACAGTTGGGTGAGATGGTGGGCCTCATCAACTGTGGTTTGTCCATGCTCGAACATGTGGTGGGAGTGGGGCGATGGCCACATGGACATGGACCAGCAACACCAACAGCTGGCGGTCGACGTGGACATGCCAGGACACCTAGGTGCTCCCATAGTGGCAGTACTAGCCCCAGCACTGCAGGGGGGGGTGCTGTCCACACCACCCCACAGCAGGCCAAGTGCATGTTGCCCTGGCCAGTCCCAGGAGAGACCTGGTTCCAGTGGACATCTGTCATCATCAGGGGAGAGTAGCACATTGTGACCTGTACCTGGATGTGCTCATGGAACCCCTGGCAGGCACAGTCCACATGTACATGTCCAGAGGTGGTTAACTACACACCCTGCCAGGTATGGTCTGTAGCTGTCCAAGAAACACCTGTAAAGGGCAACCACATGGCAGAACTGTGTACATGCATACCCACACACTATACAAACACACCTAGGGCAACCCCATACCTACACACACCATATCACCACACCCATTTCAACTAATTACACCCCTCACCCACACACATAGTGTCAAAAGTATGGCCCACCTCAGTAGCTGGCAAGCCAATGACACAAACTGTGCATATGATGATACTTGTGCCACATCCCTGTCATCCATAACATTGATGCAGGGACAGGCTAATATGGTTCTGATGCACGTGGTGACTGTACTAAAGTGTACCAATGTACTGCTGTGTAACATGTTGTCAGGAGTCATGTTTAATGCATACATGTCAGGTAGTGTAGCTGTTCAGCCATAATGCATTATAGCTGTTAGTAACACTGAGTGATTGTGGTATCCATAATGTATCCTTTTGTGTTGTAGGTGTAAATTTGTCAGCAAGAGGATGGTCTGCAGTCATATTACATAAGGTATATGGCACTGTGGTGACAGCATGGCTGTGACATATCCTGGGTACAGTTGAACACATGTCACAGGTTTGTATAACAGTAACTGCCAGTGCCACATGGACAGGTGGCCCGCTGGGCATTTATAATCAGCAACCTGATGTAGATCCATCCACATGCACACTCTTACTTGGCAACATTGGGACTAGACCCCTACCTAGGTATGTAGTCCTACTTTAGTGTGTGGCTTTCATTGCACACACCACACAGCGTTTAGGGTAAGGTGTGTTCCAGGTTACATGTTACACGCAGAACTTCCCCAGACATGTACAGTATGGTAATGGGGGATGTAATGGCTGTATATGGCCAATACATAGTGTGACATACCATCATATACACATTAACAGACACATAACAGGCAGACACACATCCGAGAGACCTGGGCCTATTGGTGCTAACTAATTTGTCAGTGTGTCCAATGTGTTACAGGTAGGCTGCACACAGCACATGCATAACTGGGCTGGATTGTGGTATCAGTTACCTGTATGGTTGATGGTGACAGTGGTCACCATACAGTGGTACATGGGACATGTACTGGGTGTACCAAGGTGTAATGGCAGTGTACACAGCACCCACATCCCACAGTGGGCATTGTACTCAATGGAAACCATGATGACACTCTGACATACCCACCATCACACATTGCCCATGATTGTGATACAACCCATTGCCCATCCCAACAGTGGTACTACAGGGATATGCATCTAATGCACATGCCACAGGCATGGTAGGATGATGCATTGTCATGCCTCACCTATGGGCAGCAACAGCACTATCCATACTACTGTGTGGCAATGCATATTGTAATAGGAGTATGTGGCCTCGCAATGCTGTACCCTACAGATATACAGACATGCACACATACACACACTTGCCAGAACTCAGTGGGTATCCCATGTCTATCGACCTATTTGTACACCACTGTTGTGCTGGTACTGCAAGGCTCATGATGTTGTTAGGGAGAGGAGCATAACAGGGTACATGTAATGTCTGGTACAGCAGCAGCCATATCTTACTGTGGCAATGGGTGTTGCAGTGGGTGTGAAGGCCCTCATGGCTTTCCCAACTACAGTTGTACTAACATACAGACACTGCTATCCTCAGTAATGCACATGTACACATTTGTCAGTACTGGGGTGCATCGCTGCAGGTGGTCATAGGTGTGTACCTGGCTATTGTCCATGGAGAGATGGGAAGTGTAGGGGATGTGTGTACAGTGGTATCATGCCACCTGCCATGTGCCAGCAGGCAATCTATCAACAGACACCACTGAGGTGACCCTCAGGGTGAGAGTGATAAGCATAAGCCAATCCTCTGCGTACCTCCTACAAATGGCCAATGAGGTGATCCAGTTGACATGTATGCAACATGTATTACAACACATGGTTAATGTCTGTGATTGAGACCTGTACCCAAGCATGTTCTGTTGACTGTGGTAGTGTAGTAGAGGTACCCATGGCATGTGGTGTGTACAGGGTGTTGTCTCCAATGTGTGCCAGTTATAACACAGCTGGGCAGACATGTCAGTGTCAGTTAAGCATAGGTTGCCTGTATGTATCCAAGCGGGATACCTGCCATCTGCACATCTGTACAGGAATTGACAGACATCATCTTGGCAAGTAGCTATGCAGTAGGATGAATGTGTCGACAGATAGACTTCTGACACCAATATGTATGGCATTACTACATATTGGAAGCCCTCACTGACATGTGCTGTACAGACATTAGTCTACAGTTACTTTCCACATGTCAGATCATTATCCAGTAGAGGATATATGCTGTGACACAGCTCATACACCAGGAACATGACAATGAGGCCTCAGAGTACAGCTGTGCCTGCAGGGGTGCTTGTTGTCAGTACTACATTTAAAAATCTACTCTTGCCTGGGAAAGCACTGTCAACAGTAGTGACGCCTTGATATGACAGCACATAACCTGGGTTACTACCCTTGCATGTAATACATTCATACAGATAAGAGTGCTGTATAGGTCTTACATACTTGAGTGTCCCAGACATGACACTCACACCATTTGCTACTATAATGATGGCACACAGAAGGGTGTTTTGTACATGGCATTATATACACTTATTACAGATGTCATTATCCTGCTATGTTATCAGACTGGGAAGTGAGCACTGGTTACCAGGGCTGAGCCATGCTTTGCAGGTGTCAGCATTGCTGCAATATAACAGCCGAGCACATTTGCGCACTGGTAAGCGAAGCGTACACAGTGTAAGCATCCTTATGTTTAACCATACGTAAGCACCACTTAGCTTCGCGCAAACCCACGCAAATGGGATTAAAGCTGCTCAGAACTGCCTTAACCACTCTGGATCCAACAGCCCTTGTCCTGCCCTGCAACAAAATAAACAGCCCTTCAACCCAGGACCCTGTACACTATAGTTACAACAGTTAACCACTATGCCATGACAGCTGTGAAGACAATTGTTGTTTTTCCAATACACATATTGAATAGTATTGCACAATTGCTTTGACTTCCACTATTTCACAGTACTTGTTATTGATATTACTGTTGCATCACATATGTTATTATATCTAAATATACACATAGATGCATACGGTGAGATACATCTGGGAAGGTACACAACAGTGATGTTTACACATGACAAGGATATGGATAAATACATATACATATGTAGATATATGTTTACATGTACATACATGTATATATTCATATATATGTATTTGTACACATCTGTATAGTGCATCATATATATGGCCATTTTTAGATCTGTGTGTGTGTGTGTGTGTGTGTGTGTGTGTGTGTGTGTGTGTGTGTGTGTGTGTGTATATATATATATATATATATATATATATATATATATATATTTTTTATTTATTTATTTTTATTTTTATTTTACATTTGTTGACCGGGAGAATCCGACTGGATATATGTCCATTTTCAGCGGAGGCCCGGGGAGAAAAGCTCCACATTTACAGTAAATTATAAACAAGTTACATAGATACATATTAATACATTATTGTAGTAACAAACAAAGTTAGAGAAAAAGGGCATATATGTATGCACATCCTGTGTGCACAGATATACCTATGTATGTCGATATATATGTAGATATCTATAACTATATGTGCATGTATATCTAATTAGATATACCTATTTATGTCGAGATATATATATATATATATATATATATATATATATATATATATATATATATATCAATATCCATAAATATATGTGCATATATATCTATATATCTGTATATGTGTAGACATATATAGCTGTGTATATGTATATATTTATCTTTGTATATATATATATATATATATATATATATATATATATATATACATACATATGTAGATATGTTTATGTCAATATATCTATATAGATATATGGATATATATATATATACATATATATATATATATATATATATATATATATATATATATATATATATATATATATATATATATATATATATATATATATATATATATATATATATGTTTACCATATGTCCAGAACATGGAATGGAGTCCTACCTCAGCATCAATAGTCCCAACATCTTAGTGCAAGGGGATGTCATGATATATTGCAGGTATATGTGTAGACTGTTGCTACTATAACAGGGGTTGTCTTAACAGACATGTTGTGTGTGTGGGAGGTCACATCTGCTTTTGACATGTACGCCATTAGCTAGTGACAGACATCCTAAGGACATCATAGTACAGTACTACTGCTAGCACAGTAATGATCCTGTGGACTACAACAGAGATATGACCAGTATATGTGGACAGTCTGGCACTCTGTGGTCAGTCCAGAGGTGCACACAGATCCCCTTCATACGAGACATGTGGACCAAGCCTAACAATGTGGATGTTAACAGCCATGTACATGGGTATATTGCATAAATACTGGACTACATATGCTCACACAATTTATGCATTCACACACGCTAGTCTGTCCTGTCACATAATACCTGGTGGTGCAGAGGTTACATGGCCACATACTACCCAGTAGTTAGTGACATACATCTGTACAGAATCCCACTACTTTGTCAGAAATACACAACAGTTATGGTGGCCTGGTAGCAGTATGTCTTGCAAATAACTGGACATAATAGCACACTGGGCAATTACACTAAGCTGCTAGACATATAACAAACCACTGTGCAAACTACAGGCAGACTGCCACAACACTGGACTACATTTTCTATCGGGGAATACACATGCACTTGCAAATATAGCAGGCTCTATACGCATGTCACAGCACAGAGTAACAGACACCTGTGAGAAAGTGCATACCCACGACCATTGTGAACACAGCCACAGCCACATATGGTATGCAAGCTTAATATGACACCATATGACTGTCTGATAAATACCATACTCATATGTGTCACTCACGCACTAACTCTACATAAACTGGGTCACAACACAGTGCGGTCTGATGCCTGTCTGTGGTATGGGACACGTGTGTGTATGGCCCTACAGACATGTGAGCCAATAGCCAATATACACTAGAGCAGCATGTAACATCAGATAGAACAGGACCAAGAGCAATGGCAGCTAGCACAGTCTGTGCATAGGCCAAGGTACATATGCACAATACACATACTGTCAACAATCACCATAAGTACACAGACTCCAGTACTGTACACACAACCACAGAATGCCCAGGTTATGTCCTCAGAAATAACCCCTACTATACATAACATGTCTAGCAGTCTGATATCTGACTGGCTTGTTATCACGTATGATGTCAATAAATAATGGTGTACAGAACATATGCACCTCTTACTGCATGACATATGTACAACATTTGACAGACTTGTGGCTGGAGCCACAAACACTGGGCCAATATTGCATGTTGCTATAATAACCCCATACATTTACTGTTGTACCAGGGTTTATTGTGACATATGTCCTATGAGGGATATGAAGTCAGTAACTCTCATGGCTGTCACCATGTACTGACTGCAATCATCAGACTATGCTTCTGCAGTTCTAAGATAGGTGTTCTGTGAGTAACACAAGAAACATAGGACTCCACACACTGCCCAATCTGCAGATAACCCTACAGGTGGGAGTTTCCTCATACACATAATACTGCCATGACAGGTATTAAATCATGTAGACCAGCCATATTCACACACACCCTGTTAAAACAACATTACTCCAAATGCAGAAGAGCAACACTTACATTCTGTAGTCATGTCTGGCACATCCCACTCCTGTTTGTTGGCCTGTCTCCACAGTGTATGTTGTTAGAGGTAAATCCCAATACCATCTGTGATGCTGTTTGCCAAACACCAAATTTAGGTCCTGCTCACAGTGAATGAAAAGGCCCAACACCCACATGATGTTCCTAGATATTGGAGTGTGTTTCCATGCAATTGGCTATGGGAATGTTACCACAGCTGATCCACATGCAATCAGCTGGAGGGGAACTGCAATTCATGCATAGGCCATCAGCTGATCATGAGCATCACTTACAAAACACAAGCTGCTGCCTAAGCAAAGTAGTGTACTTCTCCACATCCACCAGAGAGGGAGTGAAAGAGACAGACAGAGACAAAGTAAGTCAGGGAGGGAGTGGGAGAGTAAAACCTAAGCATGTTTGAATCACACACCTACCAGTACAGGATTTCAACCCCCTGACTGACTATGTATTGCAATCACATGTCTATGCAGTTATTGCATGTGCCACATAGCTTACATGTTGAGGAGTGTCCAAAGGTATATCTGATGGTGTGTGACATCTGCAACAGTGATATAGGAGCGATAAGGTAGGTGTAGTACACGTGCCTGTCCACACGATCAGGTGTCAACATCAACACAGCTGCACTCTCTAAGGGACTCACACACATTAACACAGTTGGCAGGGTCAGGAATAGACTTCCTAACTAGCTAGTTTGCAACAATACAGTAATATGCAGGTATCACATGCACCATAGGGTTTATCCAGATAATATATGGACAAAGGGTATGTTAAGATGTCTGACATCAGACAGCATGCTTCGGTAGGCCAATACGAGTTGCAGTGAGTGTGAATGAGGTCGAAAGCATCATACTCCACACACACAGACAAAGGGTGGCAGTACTGACATGCATGGGTGCATTGCTTCACAGGTGTGTAGTGGTTGACTGTGCCAAAAGGCTGTACAAGGCTAGGTGAAGGGTATACCTTGGCATCAGGCCACATGACAATGGTCTGCAGTGTGGATCAGGGGTGTAGTGTCTGGATTGCCCCACACAGGTAGGTATTGTATTCACCATACAGTCATCTGGGTTACTATTTTGTGTGGCCAGTGCTGTGCAATGCTTGCCATGTATGTGTTCTATAGTCCATGACATGGACAGTGCCTGGGATGTGCACATGCCCCACATGCATGTTCAGCTACATGTTGAACTGTACCTGGGGTGTCTGGCCCATGTTGTGTACTCAGATTGTTATCATCAGATGTGCCAGTCCTGGCTTCATGGGGTGGGAACTGGTAATGGACACCAGGTTGACCCTGCACCTACATTAATAACATGATACAGGTATTCCCTGGTGTCAGCGGCATCTGTCCATACACGGCATGTGTTTAAGTCACGGTATGTCCTTTGTGGGTCACATTTGCTGGCACTACAGTTGTTGCAAGGGTACAGTGAGGAACATAGTGAAGGCGCACTGTCTGCAATTATGTGCCTATTGTAGTGATGGGCAGGGTGCCATGCCCTCTGTAGTCCACTGCAATCACACCATGGTTACTATCTGTGGGCAATATGCAGGGTACTACCAACAAAACAGTTGTTACATAGGCAAGTGTGTTTGTGTATGAGACATGGGTCGAGAGTGTTCTCTGGGTAATATAAGGTGTGCCTAAGATGTTCGCCATGCCTTGATGTCACATGTAGGGTATGGATTGGCAACCCCAGCCTCTCAGCTATTTGACATATTTTCTCCTTGTAAGGTGGACATTGTGACATATAATAGGCCCACCATATAAGAAATTTGCAAAACCTGCTCCACAATGAGCCCAGTTGTTGCACACACACTTCCACACAGGACATGAATGACAAACACACACACCAAGTCTCACAATTGCCATGTCTGGGATTGGAACTCCTACCAAACTAGTTTATTACACTACAGCATTACACATTTATAGGACACGCCATGGAGATTACTGGAGTACTCTTCCCAAAAGGTGTATTTCAAAGGGAATAACATCAGCAGGCTTGCCAAAAAAAGGGCAATGAAGGTTGTATTGATTGTGAATGGCCTCAAAGGCATTGCCCTACATAGACAAGCAAACACATACACTTTCCATGTCTAGGGATAGAACTCCTACCTAACTAGTTTATCACCCTACAGCATTACAAGGTTATAGGATGCACCACAGAGATTACTAGATTACTCTTTCCTCAAAGGTATATTTCACTGGGAATGACATCAGCAGACTTGCCAAAGAAGGGCAATGGAGGTTGTATTGATTGTAAATGGCCTCAAAAGCATTGCTCTCTATACAGACACTTGCCATGTCTGGGAATAAAACTCCTACCGGACTAATACATCACACTATAGCATTATGCTGTTATAGGATGCACCACAGAGATTAGTGGACTACTTTTTCCACAAAGGTGTATTTCAAAGAGAATGACATTAGCAGGCTTGCCAAAGAAGGACAATGGAGGTTGTATTGACTTTGAATGGCCTCAAAAGCATTGCTCCCTGCACAGATAAACAAACACCCACACTTGTCATGTCTCAGACTAGAATTCCTACCGATCTTGCATATTCTATGACAGCATTATGCTTTTATAGGACGCACCATGGAGATTACTGGAGTACTTTTCCCCAAAGGTGAATTTCAAAGGGAATGACATCAACAGGCTTGCCAAAGAAGGGCAATGGAGGTTGTATTAACTGAGAATGGCCTCAAAAGCATTGCTCCTTACACAAACACCCACACTTGCCATGTCGGGGAGTAGAATGCCTACTGACCTACTATATCACACTACAGCATTATGCTGCTATAGGACACACCACAGAGATCACTGGACTACTTCTTCCCCAAAGGTGTATTTCAAAGGGAATGACATCAACAGGCTTGCCAAAGAAGGGCAATGGAAGTTTTATTGACTGTTAATGGCCTCAAAAGCATTGCTCCCTACACAGACAAACAAATGCACACACCAACATCCACACTTGCCATGTCTGGCAATAGAACTCCTACCAAACTACTATATCACACTACAGTGTTATGCTGTTCTAGGATGCACCACGGAGATTACTGGGCTACTCCTTCACCAAAGTTGTATTTCAAGGTGAAGGACATAAGCAGGCATGCCAAAGTAGGACATTTGAGATTGTAGTGAGTGTGACTAGCCTTAAAAGCATTGATCCCTACACAGACAAACACACACAGTTGCCACATTTCATATTAGATCTCCTACCTAACTAATTTATCACACTACCACATTATGCAGTTATAGGAAGTGCCACAGAGATGACTAGGTACTCCTTCCTCAAAGGTGTATTTCAATGTGAATGACATCAGCAGGCTTGCCAAAGTAGGGCACTGTGAATGGCCTCCAAAGTATTGCTCCCTACACATACATCCACACTTCCCACATCTGGGAATATAACTCCTGCTTAACTAGTTTATCACACTACAACATTACACAGTTATAGAATGCATAATGGACATTACTGGGCTACTCATTCCCCAAAGATGTATTACAAAATTAATGACATCGGCAGGCATGCCAAAGTAGGGTATTTGAATTGTAGTGAGTGTGACTAGCCTAATAAGCATTGATCCCTACACAGACAAACACATACACACAGTTTCTACATCTGGGATTAGAACTTCTACCTAACTAGTTTATTACACTACAGCATTACACAGTTATAGGATGCACCACAGAGATTACAGGGCTACTCCTTCCCCAAAGGTGTATTTAAAAGTGAATGACATCAGCAGGCATGCAATAGTAGGGCAATGGGAAGGGCAGTTTGTGTGAATGGGCCATAACCCATTCATCTAGGGGCAGACACACTACATTCAGGCACACACAGGTTTATATTCCACAGGTACGTGTATACAACTGCTAGATGACTACTGCCTTGTACAGTCATGTTGCACAGTTAGCACTACCACCACAGAGTCTATAATGCTGAGGGATTCCAGAGGCAAATGTCTATGGAGAGTGACATTTACACATCATGTGGTTGTAGCCATTTGGCTGTGTGTTGGGTGGGACAGGCCTCATGATGGAAGGCTCTTTGTCACTGTCACTCACTTCCACACATCTATGTATGTGTACTTTTGGCATATTATAGTGTGTTGTCCTTGGATATATGTGTGCATTCCTATCCAATGTGTGTGCAAAGCATGACTGATGCATACTGAGGAGTATATGCACTAACATCTGCAACTGTCAGATATGTATGGTCCACTGTTGTTGCCAGACATGGGCTTCATTTCTTTAAGTGTGTGAGCATGCCCAGTATGACCTTTCAGTATTTTGTAGTCTGACATTGCCTTCATTTCTCTAAGTGTGGGAGCATGCCCAGTATGACCTTCTGTATTGTATGTGTGAATCCATTCCAGGTAGATTGTACTCCGGTGCAGACTTTTGTGTTCTACACCTACAGCTAGCAAACTGTTTCTGCAGGATATCTGTAGATCACTTGACAACATGGGGTCAAACTGGGCAACGGATAGTGGGTATTGTAGGTAATTGTGTCTGTGCTGCTTCTGCTACATGGTCCTGGTGTTAGCAGAGATATTCAGACATGTGTACTGTTATACACTGTGATGTTTTATGTCATCAAGTACTGTCAGGTAAACATATTTGCTCGCAGTGATGTCCTGGGGAATACAGGGTGAATGCAGCTGTGTCCAGCATTGTGGTCAAACGCCTACATCTTCTTGCAAATTAATGCCATTCTGGAGGGGGAGCTGCAGACACTTACTGCTGGGTCTGTGTAATGAATTCAGCACCTTGGTACAGAGGTGGCAGAGGATCCCGTACTTGTACATCCATTGATGTGACAGTATGGCCTTGTCTTGCTGTGGCAATACCTCACAGCTCTACAGATTCACACAGGTTAACCAGAGGCAAGGGTCATAAGTCAGGACATTACCCCTATTGTGGTTTATGAGCAGGTTTGTAGCCTTCCATTCTTGTGTTTGCAGTCAGGGATAGTATGTGCACATGTCTGTGATTCGGACTTCGCACACTCCATGCTGCCCATGCTCCCACCCCCACCCCTCTATTATTCTATCCTCTTCCATACATTATGCAAACATTCACTGATACTTTCCCTATAGTTATCACCTCATCACAGCAGTATATTGGTGTTGGTCCACAGTTCATGCAGTAGGACATGGTGGACATGTTACTGTGGTTTGTCCACATGGCCTTGCATATGGGTTCTGTGGACTGTGTTATGTTGTTATTCGGGAGTCCATGACATAACCTACACTGGCAGTACGGATGAGACACAGGCCTTTGGCAGAGGGCTGTAGGCCATTTGGTAGTGATGCAGGCCAGCTGTAGCAAGCTGTTGCATTCTGTCAGTCCTACAGTCCCAGACTGCAATACAGTATATTCCCCTGGGGTGACAGGGTAGGTGTGCTAGGTGTTCATGCCAATGCTTGCAGTCAGTATTGATCCAGTGGTGTGGATGCTGGCAGGGTGCTGCTTACAGCTAGGGACACACATGTATGGGACACCGGTACTGCATGCTGCATTCTTTCGCTATTGCCATACACAGGAGGGGGTCATATTGTACCCATTCCCAACAGCAGGGATAAGACCGGAGATGGTTGAGTGAGCTGGGTGCATGTGTGCTATGGACACTACTTGCATCTGACTCACAGATATGCATGGGGCATTTCACTTATGCTGGCTTGTGCAGGGACATCAGCTGTTTCTCAATACATTAGTCTTATGACCTTTGTGGTCTGTGAGTGTTTGGCCAGATGACATCAGTATTCCATACTACAAGCCCAGATAATGTGCTGCAAACCTGTATGTACAATTCCAAGGGTATGTCCATTGAATGGTTACACATTATACATTGTCTGTCAGGGGAACTTCCCCCTGTGTACTGCTTGTATATCTGGCGCAACAGTCATGCCATGTCCATCTTTCAGATGGTGACACATATTACTTCCATACATTTACAATGGCTTACTGCTAGAATGTGTTATACTGGGGAGCATTGTGTTTGGCACTGCAGTTGTGAGGACTTGGCCCTGTCATTGGCAGTACTGGGCAATGGCCACCAGGACAAACTTTACCATGCATATATAGTGACCACACTTACACAATATAAAACATACACCAACCTAACACACGCATACCTGCATATTGTACACATGCTACACTCTATTGTGCTACCTTGGCCACCTCAGGTAATCTGTGCTCCACTGGTATTATACCTACACATACATGTTACTACATTTCTACATACAATTGGGGGGACACTTGACTGTTACTACGTGTCTACATCGGATTGGGGGGTACACCAGACTGTTACTACATGTCCACATAGGAATGGGGGGGCACAACTGACTGTTACTACATTTCTACATAGGAATGGGGGGGCACATCTGACTGTTACTTCATTTCTACATAGGATTGGGGGGCACACCTGTGTGTTACTACATGTCCACATAGGAATGGGGGGGCACAACTGACTGTTACTACATTTCTACATAGGAATGGGGGGGCACACCTGACTGTTACTACATTTCTACATAGGATTGGGGGCACACCTGTGTGTTACTACATGTCTACATAGGACTGGGGGGGCACACTGACTGTTACTACATTTCTACATAGGAATGGGGGGGCACACCTGACTGTTACTACATTTCTACATAGGATTGTGGGGGCGCACCTGTGTGTTACTATGTGTCTACATAGGACTGGGGGGGCACACCTGACTGTTACTATATTTCTACATGGGATTGTGGGGGGCACACCTGTGTGTCACTACGTGTCTACATAGGAATGGGGGTGCACACCTGACTGTTACTACATTTCTACATAGGATGGTGGAGCACACCTGACTGTTACTATGTGTCTACATCAGATGGGGGGCAGACCAGACTGTTACTACATTTCTACATAGGATTGGGGGGCACACCTGACTGTTACTACATGTCTACATCAGATTGGGGGGGTCACACCTGAGAGTTACTACAGTTCTACAAAGAATTGGGGGGGTACACCTGACACTTGTACACATTTGCTATGACTGTACTGGTATGTCAGGTACTCCATTTCATTCTGTATTATAACCTATCATGCTGACTAGAGGCATATTAGTGTACTACAGGTCTTAGGTCTGATTGACCTACATATCAGTTTCTGACTTCTTACCCTTAAGAACTAACATCCCACTGCCTGACCTGTTGTAGTCTGTCTGTGTAGACCAGGGGGTTGTTTGACCATAGCCATCACTCAGAGACATTAGCACAGCCTTTGTTTGTGTTTGTCTACATCTGACCTGCTGACTGACACTGTTGTTGGGTATGTGAACCTCCCTGACTGGCATGTGTGTGTCATATGGACAAACATGTGGCCCAGAACATTTCCTGCAGTGGGTTTTGTCACCATGTGTAGTACCGGCTACTATGGTGACACCAGCATTTGTTACAGATCTCATGCTGCCACTGTAGGTGTCTACTATCTGCTGGCATCTCATTCAGCCACCCGATTTCCTTGCATACTCACATCCATAGCATAGATACAGGTAACAACACATACCACTCCATTCGGCAAGTGGTAGGAAGAGTGACTTACCTTGTGGCTGTGCCAGTACTGAGGATGGTGCTGGAGGGCTGCCTATGTTGGATGCACATGGTACACTCCCTGTACATGGTTGAGCACAGGTAGTGTCATGTTTGGCATCCCTTTTACTATATGTGAGAATCAGAGAGAGGTGCCATTTTCTGGGTCCCTACTGTGTCAGTGCATGTGCTATGGTTTGCCTCTTTGCCAAGGCCAGGGCATACTGGGCATGCCTCCTTCTGCCTACTGGGGCAGGCTCTAGTTGTTCGTCCTCCAAGTCACTCAGTGCCTGTGCAGGCCTTGGCAATGGTGGGGGGGCTGTGTGGTCCTGCCCCATGCTGTTCCTGCTGCAGCTGTTTCCACAGGATCATATTGTGTAGCATGGCATATACAATGACAATTTGAGTACACGTAGCTGGTGAGTACTGCAAGGCTCCACTGGATTTGTCCAGGCACCAAAACCGTGACTTGAGCAACCCAAACACATGCTCTATTATAATTCTGGTCTGTGCATGTGCCTCATTATGGAGTTCTTGTTTGGATGTGTGTGCATTTCTGATGGGTGTCATCAGTCACGGCTCCAGTGTGTAACCAGCATCCCCCACTAGGTGACCATTAGGGATGTCCCCATTGGCAAATCTCTGGTACAGCTGTGTCAGATGCCAGATGTGGAAGTCGTGATAGCTTCCAGGGCAGCCAGCACACACATTAATTATAATGCCCTGGGCATCATACACAACCTGGCAGTTGATAGAGGGGAAGCCCTTGTGGTTGATGTAGACCCTACCCTGCTCACTGGGTGGTGCTTTGATGCATATGTGCATGCAGTCTATAGCACCCACTACCTCAGGGTATTCTTCTGTTTGGAGGAAGAGACACATATTGCTGGCCAACACCTCACGGGTGTTGGGGAAATATATGTGCTCATCAGCATGTGCTGACATGGCATCCAGGAACTGGTGGAGTACCCTGGATGCTGATGCCTGTGAGATCCCCATGATATCCCCAGTTGCCCTGTGGATGGTACCTGTGGCTAGTATTCTTAGGCCTACACATACCTTGGTATCCACTGGAATGGGTTCCCCTCTGTTAGTTCTGTGTGTCAGTCATGGCCAGCACAGCTCAACAATTTGCTATAGGAGGTCCCTGTCCACCCTATAGTGTAACACTATCTCCAGCTCATGTAACTCCTGGTAAGTTACCCTGGCTCTGTACACTCTTCTCTGTCTCCTCACTGCAGGTTGGTCGACAGCATTCTCATTCTCATCACCCTCAGCCTCTTCCCTATGTTGATCTATGATAGCTACTGCAGCCCCTATCATTTTGTTGTTTTTGTTTGTTAAAATGTCCCCACTTGTATATACTGGTGGTGCAGAGTAAGTCAGAAAAACCAGAGGGAAAGGTGTTTGCATAATTTATAGTATTGTTCTGGGCTGGGCTTGGCTGCTGCCTGTGTAATTGCCTGGTTCTGATACATTTCCCCTGCCAGCTATGCAAGTTCTCCTTGATTATCTTGCTACTGTTGTTTTCCCTTCCCATTGCCTTCCTGTTTAAGCCCAGGGGCACGCCGCACAAACACAGTGCTCAAATGTGCACAGAGCTGCTGTTTCCTGATTTACTTTTTTTTATTCCTTTAAAACCCGGTGTGCGACACGCACACCCGCTTAGGCAATGTAAAGAGTGTTAAGCAGCCTCAGACACACCCCCTTGCTTAGCTCTGCTAATCTAAAGGCAAACCCAAGCCACAGGGCTCCATTCTACTTACAGTATGCTGTACACACACCCCTATGATGTCAGCTAACTCTTAGGCTTGAACCATGCTATGCCTGCTCTTACACTGCTGGCTGCTGACTAGCATTGAGGGAAAATCTGGGATTCAGTATCATTCCCCTCATTTGCATAGGATTGCCTGCTAATGCATAGTTACAGATCCCACACTGAGCCTCCCCCCTTAGCAACCACTATTCACTGGCCATGTTGTCTTCTACCTGCCATTGAGTATAATGGCAAAATAGTGATTTTGGTTATAATGCTTACTTCAGGCTAGTTTTTATATTTTCATTCCACTCCCGTTTGCCAGCCGCTGCCCTATGCTTAAACATCCGAAATCGGCTAAATAAAAAAATAAAAGTATTTTTTTTTTTTTGAAACTGTTTTCCATTCCAATGGCCATATATTTGGCCATTGGCATGGTTTCCCAATATATACACACTTTATTTGGAGCTGTCATGGCTCTGTTTTGTAGTTTGCAAAAATGTACTCGGTTACTAACCAAATACATTTCTGCACACTACACTAGTCCTACACGGCTAGCTGACAGCTTCCTGGATCACAAATTCACCTCATTTGCATGTTTTTCACCTGCATATGAGGTAATTTGCATACAGGAATTGCTTCCGTGCAAGAATAGTGCAGGAGTGCTCGTGCACATCCACGCAGCTTATTCCTGGATCCCACAGCGGACATATTGCCTCCTGGAGCTTCTGCACTGTACCTGCACACTGTGCAGGGCTTGCTGAATCTGGGGGTATAGTTATTCATTCTGTAAACAAGAACTGTGGTAATCATGTTCTGCCAGTTAAGTGGATCAGGTGGAAAAGTTCACTGATATGACTTTTCTTTCATGCCATTATTTTGCAGGTTGCAATGATACACACATTTTGCCTGACTTTACTAACTCGTATTCAACTGCAGCACACTGTTAAATTTTAATTGGGGCCATAGCTCTTGGTCTGCAACTCATATCCTATCTTTACCATTTTTGGAGGTGTCATATTCTTGTTTATTCTGGGACAAGCTGAAATTTTTACTTCTCCTTTCTTAATCTGAGGTTCTTATTGTACTTTTATGAAAGAAGTGTCTACTGTCAGCTTATATATTTATACAGCGAGTGTGATTTGTTTTTATTGATTCCTTTAATATATGTAACTCCCCTCTCAGAAATATGCTAAACAAATGACATGCTGATTACTTCTTATTGCTCTGAAGAATTAGATGGTCCCCATACACAAATAATACCAAACAATTAGCTGAATTCATTCCATGGTTTAGTGTCTTGCTATATTATCATAGTTCTCCCTGTTATTGAAACTAACTGCAGGCCATCAGATTCAGGATAATATGATATTGCAGTGCCACTTTTATCATACACAATTTTAGGTCATTCAAGAAATATGTTTGCTGCAAAATGTTTAGCTCTTTTCAGAGATTCCAAGCCATGTACATTTAAATGTTTAAGACCCCAACACTGTACTAAATAAATGAATAAACAAACAAATAAGTAAATAAGTAAATAAATAAATGGTTCAATTTATTACAGTTTGCGAAATTATATTATTAAATTAAAAAACACTATCTCTGTAATAACAATGTCATTATGAATTTCTCTGTCATTGGCAAGACGGAAGTATTCCTGCAGATGAGCTGATACTGCATTCCAAAGAACAGGGACCTGATAGGAAAAAACTCTCTAGCCAGATATGTCAATTCACATATTAAGAATTACCACCAGTCCTCTCTTCAGCAGGGAGGAGAGAGCCCATTGACCAGTAGGGTAGCAACAGCTGGCTAGGGTGAGCTGAATCTGGGATGCGATCTGGGTAATGTAATGCTTGATCAGTAAGGACATTAATCATCCTCCTGAAGAAAAAAAAAATAAAAAAAAAACATTCTTAACAGATTCCAAAGCATAAAACCAACATGGTTATAATAGGAAAAACTGTTAAACATCTGACAGTAGAGTCCTATACCCAGTATCATTTTTCAAAATCAGGGTTCAGGAGTGCTATGTAAAGAATATTGCTGTAATCAAAACAAGACAAAAACAGTGGATGCATGTTCTTGGAAATATCCTAAGTTGAAATTAAGTATTTTGTCTAATAATTATAAGAAGCAAATATGATTATAAAATGACTGTCACTTGGTCATTAAATAATGCATGCCATCTAGAAACATGCCAAGCTCAGACACTCCTAACAGAAACTCAAAATAATTCCTCCCACCTACAGTCAATGTAAAAGTCAAGGAGTTCTGTCTAGTCTTAGCTACATATGTACAAACATAGCCTTTGCCTTAAATAATCTCGGTTTGAGCCTATTCACCACTCATCTACATAAGCGCTGGAACCATAGGGCGAGGGGGTGGGAGCGCACCCCCACTTTTACCGCTGCAAGACCTGTAACAACATCGAGTTTTTCTTTAAAAAGGATCCCAACAAAGGTAGGTTTTCTTTAAGAAGGACCCAATGGAAGACTCATGCTTGCACCACACATTAACGGAATTTAAACACACAAATGCGCAGAAAAAGTGTTCACATCATTGCTGCTAGCACACTTGCTACCAGAGTCAACACCCACAGTAAGCTGTTTTATTCATTAAGTGGTGAAAGCTCTGTTTTTGCAGTAAGGAAGCTCCATTTGTTTTTTAAGTGGTGAATGCTCTGTTTTTGCAGTAAGGAAGCTCCATTTGTATTTTAAGTGGTGAAAGCTCCATTTTTACAGTAAGGAAGCTCCGTTTGTATTTATGCAGTAAGGAAGGAAGCTCCATTTGTATTTATGCAGTAAGGAAGGAAGGTCTATTTGTATTTATATGGTAGGAAGGTGTGTGTGTGTGTGTGTGTGTGTGTGTGTGTGTGTGTGTGTGTGTGTGTGTGTGTGTGTGTGTGTGTGTGTGTGTGTGTTACTAATAACTGGTGGTTACAATTACCCAGGTTCAAACCCTGAACCTTAGGTACAAGGGCCTGTATTCTCTATCCACACCACTTGTGATTCAGGGAGTTAAAATTTGTGGTTTTGCGGCAAATCAGTGAGAATGGAATTCACTAAATAATGAAAGCCTTTTAAGTTTCTGTCTTCCTATTATTTTTGGAAAGACAGGGTAACACAAAACACTATTTCAGCAACTTTCTAAGATTATACAAGCGATATTTAAAATGTGTCCCTGGTTTTGGGCCTTTGCCCCACAAAATAAATGTTGGCTTTTTCCACATTTCTTCTGCTGTGAAATTGAGAGATTTAGCTGTGTTAAGTGTATGGTGCAGTGGTAGTGTTGTTACTTTACACCAAGAGGCTCTCTGGTTTGATTCTTGGCTGAGGTGCCTTCTGTGTGGAGTCTGGATGTTCTCCCTTTATTTGTGTGAGTTTCCTTAGGGTGTTCTGCTTTCTTCCCATGTTAGAAATACATGCAGCTGGAGCATTTATCCCCAGCCCTCTATTGAAGGTTGCTTTTTTCCAAGTCAGACTTTTCCAGTAAGCAAAGGTTAAATAAATAAAACATTTTAGAAGTGTCTGAGAACTTCAGGGGAAGAGAAGTTTAGTGCTGCTTATTCCGAGGCACTTTGTATTGTTAGTAGCACAGCAGGTAGTAACTTTACTTTTGATGCAGAAGGCTGTGGGTTCTACTCCCACAATATGCAGATGGATCACTGATACTGTACTGTGTTGCAATTTAGAGAGTGGATGCTGCAGTCCTGTGAATATCCTCCTTTGGAGGAGTTACCCTGTAACTATGAACCTGTTATCAGTTTGCCATCAATTCCCTATTGTAATATTACTAGCTTATCATTTTTTAATGTAACATAGGCAATTTATTCTTCAAGCAGCAGCCACTTTATTTGTAGATGAAACAATGAAATATAAAGTTGTTTCCTAGCAGCAACCTCTTCATTAGTTAGAGATCCCTTAAACGTGGAATTATTTAGATGACTTGCTTCTGCGGAGATTTTGCATATTTACTGATATTGGTGGATTGTAATAACAGAAGTCTGAGTGGATCTTTTATGGTTGAAATTTTCTGAAATGGGTAGTTTTGTCATTATTGTTTCATACATTTTGTTTCATTGCTTACTAGAAGACTGTTCAAAACTATGAATTTGAAACACATTCTAACAACTGCTGCTGTATTATACAACAAATATAATTTAATACAATCAGGAAGGTGAATCAAAGAATGCATACATGTATGCATGGCCCTAAAATGTGTTTGAAAACTGGCCAGAGGAAAGTGTGAAAGGCTCATTATCATGGGGAAATGTTAAGCTTTACTCTTGTTATCAAAGCAATGCATGAAGGTAAAACAGTTCACGTTACATTACCTTGACCTGGCCAAGCCTTTTGACCCAATCCCCTACTCAGGTGGAGTACAAAAGATGAATAATGTAGGAGCAAACACTTGCATCACTAGCTGGATTGCCAACTTGCTCACAGGATGCAGGAGATCAAAATAGGGGAAGAGACCTGTCACCAATGGAGTCCCCAGGGTTCGGTGCTGAGACTTTTTCTGTTTGGCATATACATCTCAAAAGTAAAAGGAAATACCAAAGGGCTTTGGCCAGCTAAGTTTGAGATGACTGCAACCTAGGAGAAGTTATTGAACCCCCAAATTACTTAATCATTATGCAGGAAGGCATGTCCCAAATAATAACTGATATCAAAATCGTGACAATGTCCTCTGAGAACTGACCCACTTGTTTGGCATTTGGAAACTTGTGTGTGTACAGTAACCTAACTTTTAGCCAACATGTAATCAGAGTTATAAGAAAGTCTTTCTATATTGCAAAGCTTATAAACAAATTGATTGTGACTATATCTAGAGATGTTGTTGTCACCCTTTATAAAGCTGTCATTAGGTCAATCATTTTGTATAATGTCCATTTTGGCATGTATCTGTCCAGCCCTATGCAACAATTGGAATACCTTCAGAGATATCTTACTAAAAGGATACAAGTCCTAAACAGTAGGTCTTGCATGGACCACCTCAAAGATTTATTACTATACTCAGTATCCTACAGATTGCTTAGAGGTGACACATCTGACATACAAGACATCCTCAGACCTAATACAGATGGAACTACTGAACATCAGCAAGTCAAATAACATAAGAAATACTCAGTCCAGTTATCTAAACTGAATGTTATGGGGAAATGGATATATATCACAGAGACTACTACTGTTCCAGAACAGACTATCCATAAAAATAAAACAAAGCTTATCTGTCCATATTCAAATGCAACTTGGATCTAAGGATGGGTAATAGAAAATGTACTCCAGTCTTGTCACTAATGGATAGAGGCAGCTCCTAAATGCTGCATCCCTTACATGGGCCCCCTCAAATTATCTATGGTATGATCACAGTTATTCTCACTAGGGCTAATATACAATTATCAGCCATGGGATAGGTAAGACCAATCAGAAAATGTTAATTCAAGCACCAGAAGGGACTTGTCTAAGATTAATGTCCTCCAGGTGAACCTATGTTGTGGTAGTAAATAGTTGTATGGACAGAGGTAGCTTATAAATGCCTGGTCCTCAATGTCCTATTTGGATGCAGCACATCATTATTCTTTTGAGAAAACCTGGCTAGGCTTAGAAAGGACCCCCAGGTCATTAGTCTAGTAACAGTCTATAAATCTACAAAACTCAGGCAGCAGTAGAAGCTACCAAAACACAAATGAAAGAATATAAACAACAGAAGTTAAAAAAGGAAAGAAAACTGAAAAGCCTCAATTACACTGGAAAATATGAAGAACACATGGATCATTCATATTTTGATCAAGATTTAACACGAGTGGTTAAAGACAGGTGAATATAAATGAAAATATAAAAGGGTAATAGAAGTATTAGTGGTGCAACAGGTAGTAAACTCTGCATTGGAGCTTGAAGAGCAGAAATCTGTGGGTCCTACTACTACTCCAGGTGATGGGATTGCTGACACTGTAGTGCAGCATAATGTGGTCTGCAGTACTAATGAGTGGGTTGCTCTTCGGATGAGATATTAAACTGAAGTCCCATCTGCCTGAGGTTGGTGATAGCTCAGATGGTTACATTAATTATCATGGCACTTACTGAAAACTGCAGGGGAAATATCCTGATGCTCTGGCCATGTTTCCCCCAGTAGCAAAAACACCATCTTAGATCTTCTCTGAAAAAATATCACTAGCCTAGTGAGGCTAACCTGGTCAACAAAGAATAAATAAAAATGGCATTTCAGGAAAGCAGACCACATACACATTGTTTTACAAAGACTATATACAAAGTCGAAAGATGCATACAAATGCAGGTTCTGTACTACTGAACTATAAATGTTCATGCAGGTTTGCTATGTGTGTGTGATATACTTATGGCTGAGGGTTTGGATATGGGAGAATGACAATAATGTGGCAAGAACTTTATAATGAGGATTCGATAAGCACTGTGATATACAGGTAGCTGAGAAACATTGAAGGCAAGAAACAAAGAATTACTGAAAATGAAGTAGTTAAAAAACAGAAGGAAGAAAATCATATATAGTGGTAAAAAAGGATAAAAGTAATGATCACTGAAATAGCTACACCTAGCAATTGCAGCTGGGGAACAAAAACCGTAGATTGCCAAGATATGCATGCAGAAACTAGAACAATTACCCTCAGTCACTATCGCCCTTCATAGAGCAGAGGCTGCGTTCACTACATCTGACCTCGATACCACAGGAGCTCTGCCACAAAGCCCTGTTCCTACAAGCTAACTGAGAATTTAATCAGTAAATAATAGCCCGCAGTCACTACATCTGACTTTGAAAATGCAGGAGCTCTGGCACAAAGTTGTACTCCTACAAGTTTACTGAGAATTTGTCATTGTATAATGTAAGCACATTTAACATGAAGAACTTTGGTGTGTATTAACTTTAATCAGTGAAATACATGCCTTTTCTGTGATTGAAATTCTCTGTGAAGTGGTACATGCACTCTAAGGATCTCTTACTAAGTGGCCACTGTCCCCTTTTTCCTTGTTAGTGGACTATACAGCATATGCCATGTATTTTGCCTGAGGAAATGAGAGGAAACTTGTTTTACTTTGTATCTCTTTGTTAATTGATTTGTACTGGCTAGAAACGTATTGGTCACAATTATAATTTGACCTGAGGGTGGACATCCCACTATGCTCAGCCTTGCTATGCTTGGCTTCACTTTGCTTTGCTCCCCTACCCTACCCCGAGTTCTCACCAAACCCCTTTTATGCTAATATTATACTTCCTATATACACATTTCAGTTGTGAGTCTTATTCCAAAACCCTCCTCAATGACTGCATTCCTATACATATACTTCTGTTTCTTGTTTCCTACTTCCCATCTCCATTTAATTTTTAGCCCCGTTCCCAACTCTTTCCCTCCCATGCTGCTTTGCACTATATCTATTCATAATCACAGCCCTCCCTAATAGTACCTATCTAGTCCACATTGTCTCTTTTACTTTTCCCAAATAAACCCTCATTTCAATAAACCCTCATTTCTTCTTATCATCATTACATTGTTATCCTCTAGCCTTTCATACTCTATAATCCTCACATTCTACAGAACATACCAGCATAACTTAATTCTCTTCTTTTATAGAAAATATTTCTCTCTTTACCTATCATCTACCAGCTTACAGAATCCACCATCACTGGATCTTCTACTGCCGTGGAATTTCTTGTTACCTTCTTCATTGCTACTTACCACAACCTGACATCTATAAAATACAGATTCATGCACTTAGATATGCTACTGTTCAGCTTATTCTGCATTTTTCTCCTCCTACTCTGCCATCTTTCATCCAATCATGACACAATAACCTCTCTCAATGTCTCTCTAACACTGTCTCAACCTCCTATCCAACAACAAGCCTATTTAATATTGCCCCTCAACGTCATTTCAAATAAAGACTGATTAATTTCTCTTCAACTCAAGCCAAAACAAAATTAAGTGCAAGAATCCTCTCCCAAAATCAAGTATCCATAATTTCCCAATGTACTAAAATCCTTCAAGGAGGAGGTATACACCTTAATCCTGGCCCCGCCTATCACAATGAACACAAACATAATTTTTTCCCACACATTTCTTTAATCCAACAACAGCCAATCCCCTAACCTGGTGATCTAATTTTTGCTGCAATAAATTTTAGAAACATGAGAACTAAAACCGCTGAGCTACATGCCTGTATTTGTCAATATAAGCCTCATATTCTTGCTGTAACTGAGTCTTGGCTTAAACCCAGCATAAATGACTCAGAAGTTACACCTTCTGGCTATAATATGATCTGTATAAGGAGGAAAGGCAGTGGTATTGCTTTACTATTTCTAATCACCTACCACATTTCCCGTTATAGAAAACCAATGCCAAAATTCAGTTCAGCAGAGCCTGTTATTGGTTTCCTCAAAAGAAACAATTATAAACAAATGTGTATTATTGTGCTTTATATCTCTCCTGGTGACAATACTGCTATATTGGAAGATATCCTATATTGTATAACCATGACTTTTCCACAAGAAAAATACTACTACGTGATATAAATGTGAATTGGTTGGACATAAATTCTAACTCCCCTACATCCAGCGTGAACTTATAAAGTTTCACACAACTGATAGTCCCGCACATTATAGCAAGACATCAAATTCGCTATTAGACTAGATCCGAGTATCAGACCCTAGTAAGTACACCACCACACGATTTCAGACTCTCTCAGTGATCATCTCCCAATCTATATGACCAGACATATCACACATCCAGTTAAACAGAATATTTATAAAACAGTAAGAAGCTTATCCAAGTTTAACCCAGAAATGTTCATTACTAAACTATCATTTATTAACCAGAACTTCCTAAAAATCCTTCCCTTAGACAATGCTGCAAATGAATTCAATACAACTTTTCTACGTATCCTAAATAGCCTTGCACCTGCTAGAAGGAAGAGACTAAAAACAAATAATGCAATTTTACCATACCAAAAAGAGTAGAATGCTAATGCAGGATAGAGAAAAAGCATGGAAAGAATGGCAAAAATATAATTTGCCTCAATATCTTGAAAATTTCAGAATGCTTCACAATCATACTAAAATGCAAATAAATGAAGACAAAAAGCTCTACTTAAATAACTTTCAGAATAATTCTAAATGCAAACCTAAAATATTTTGGACATCCATTAAAGAAATCTTACATCCCAGTCAAAAATTCACCCCAAACCCCTCTCCCAATAACTCACTACTTGAAACTGCATTGCAGTTCAACTCTTATTTTCTAGATAGTATAGCATCTGCAACCACGGATTCCTCAACATCTAATCCCAACCCTGCCCAATAACCACATAACACCAGATCCAATTTCACCTTCAAACCTGTGCCCAATCTTATATAAAACTACTCTTGAACAAACTTAAGCCTTGCTCTTCTTCAGCTGATGACCTACCAAGAGAGTACCTAAAAATAGCAGCCAACAGCATTGCCTATCCTGTCCCAATCTTTATAAACAGGTCAGTCCAGGAACCCCATTTTCCCTCTCTCTGGAAAAAAGTTGCACATTATGAGGAAATTCAACATATTCAACAGACATTAATAATTTTAAATGTATAGCAATCGTATCTCCCCTCACCAAGATACTAAAAAAATGTGTTCAAATCAATTCCTGCAGGATAACTTCTATCCCTACACAGCAAGTCCTCTCTCCTTGCCATAGTGCTAGCATTGCCTTTCTAACCTATATAGATGCAGTCAGTAAAGCTAAAGATAACAGCAAACTAGTCTCTTCCTTATTTCTAGACTTGTTATAAGCATTCAAAAGAGTT
Organism: Protopterus annectens; assembly: GCF_019279795.1. NCBI lineage: Eukaryota > Metazoa > Chordata > Ceratodontiformes > Protopteridae > Protopterus > Protopterus annectens. The sequence goes on along the minus strand of NC_056733.1, from coordinate 1,805,574,228 downwards.
TGTCACAGCAAACTTCTACTTCAAATGTCCATGGTTCAAAAGCTATCTGTACAGTAGGTATCAGTCAGTAAAATGGAACTCCACACTCTCTCCTAACCTCTCAGTTGCCACAGAGGCTCTTTCCTTGGTCCCCTTCTCTTTAACATTTTCACCAACATCCTCTACACATCCATACAACAGGCTACCCTAATACAATACTCAGATGATTCCACTCTCATTTGCACATATGACAACATGGTACACTTCCAAAAAATACTCAAGAAGTGTTAACAGCCACTGAGATATGGTTTTATAACTCACAACTCATGTTCAACTCAAACAAGACCAAACTGCTGCTTTTTTCCCCAAATCCATTTCTCACAAAAAAATGTAAAATTCTCACTCTTAACAACACAGCCATTGAAATCACTTCTTACAGCACATTGTTAGGGGTGATAGTGGATGATAATCTTAAATTTGACCTGTATATACAAAATTGTTTAAAAAAACTCTCCAAAATAAAGTGGCTAAATTTATAGCACATACCCCTTTCAGAACCCAGCACTGTAGAGCACTAAAAATCCTAACTTGGTTAGAACTACGGCATCAACTAGCATATACATAGCTTCTTACCACTATAAAATTATCCAGCAACCATCTGCTTGTCCAGCACTAAATACCATTCTGCACAACTATATTCCCAATTGATCATTAGCATCCAATGAACAAAAACTCCTGTCTGTCCACAAAAATATCAAATCTGCTGGGCTTTGGTCTGGACTCATACCATGTTGCTAAGGGCTAGAACTCCTTAACTGTATCCATCAGGTCAATACCCTTCCTCCAGTACTTTAAAACCACACTGAAAGACTTCCTAGCCACAATCTGTGTCTGTTCTTGTTCATCCCCAGGATAAACTATATCCCTAAATCAATACCTATTCATACCTTCCGCTGCCTTACTCTCCCTTCTTCACTCACTTCCTTACTTCAATGAATTTCTCATACCATAACCTTGTTTTTCTCTGACTTCATTTGCAATTCTTGATTGCATTATACTAACTCACCATTAATTTCTCTATAAACCTGCTAAATTTCTCTATATTTTAAAACATTGTCATCAAAGTTATATGTATTCTTATTCAATGTTTCACATTATATCTAATTTGGTATAATTATTTAAACTGTAGATGTTTTGTATTATTTTTGAAGATCATAAAATTATTGTTCTTCATTTTTTTTGCAAAACTTTGGAGCTCCTCTCTCTGGGCCTCCAGTGGGAACCTACCCAGTCAGACTTTCCTGGTAATCAAATGTCAATAAATAAATACTCAGTTTGCTTTCCTATATAACATAGGTTGCAGCAAAAATTACTATAAATAGCTGGGAGCTAAAAGTATCTTCAGATCTGGTTCCTAATATGTATGTTTGGTCAGTATATTATGCAACAAGTGAGATACAATGCATACTTGTGGTAAGCAAATCTCTGCTTAGTCATTAGGTCTCAGTAAGGTCATCTTGCTGCAGATCTTGTCAGTCACACCAGGGTGAGAATTAAATTCTTGTATGCCTTTCTCAGACATGTTAGTCCCTTAACAGTAGCCATTTTCACTTCAGTGTGATCTTTAGTGCTCCAAATAGGGATCATCCCTCCAACCCACCTATGTTATCATCAATGAATTGCCAGAAGCTACTACCTGCAATGTGCAACTGCATGATAACCGCCTATCACACTAAATTACTTATCTATCTGCCATATATACCTCATGATATCCAGGTATCACACTAAGTTTCTATACTATCCATCACACATACCTCATGGTGTCAAGGTTTCTATCACTGTAGGTTATTCTATTAAATGCCCTGTGCACCCACATAATATCCAGCTACCACAGTAAGCTACTCCATTACCAACCGTATGCAGTCTCATGATATCCATCTTTTTACAATGGTAAGTTACTCCAGTAAACATCCTGTGGACAGGCATGTATCCATCTGTCACCACAACTGAATTTGCTACCTGCTATACATATCCACCTAATATCTAGCTTTCTAATACAGTAAGTTACTCCACAACCTGCCCTATGTACCTTTATTATATCCAGCTTTCAAATATAGTAAGTTACTTCACAATCTGCCCTCTATGTACCTTCATTATATCCAGCTTTCAAATACAGTAAGTTACTTCACAATCTGCCCTCTATGTACCTTCATTGTATCCAGCTTTAAAATACAGTAAGTTACTTCACAATCTGCCCTCTATGTACCTTCATTATATCCAGCTTTCAAATACAGTAAGTTACTTCACAATCTGCCCTCTATGTACCTTCATTGTATCCAGCTTTAAAATACAGTAAGTTACTTCACAATCTACCCTCTATGTACCTTCATTGTATCCAGCTTTAAAATACAGTAAGTTACTTCACAATCTGCCCTCTATGTACCTTCTTTGTATCCAGCTTTAAAATACAGTAAGTTACTTCACAATCTGCCCTCTATGTACCTTCATTGTATCCAGCTTTAAAATACAGTAAGTTACTTCACAATCTGCCCTATGTACCTTCATTGTATCCAGCTTTCAAATACAGTAAGTCACTAGCAAAGAAAGATTTCTTATGGAAGAAAATGGTAGATAGCCAAAAGCAAATGTTAGTTTCAATAATACCTCATTATATGTTAAAAATAATATAAGATAAAAGATGTACCGATTATAGGCAGCAATGTAGTCACAAAGGGGAAAAGTGTCAAACTCTTCAAAAATGTGATATAAAAATTCAACAAGGTAAAAAGGAGTTGAACTACAACATCATGGTAAAACAGGATAAAACACCAGCTACTTACTCAAATAAATGATATAAGTAAATACTATATAAGACAGTAAATAATAGTAGTGCTACTAATGCCCTCCTTGTATTCTGTTGCATCTATCTATTAATCCAATGGAAGGTATTAGCTTTATCATTTACACTTAGTACTACAGAAATATAACTGTGGAATAAAATGATATCTAGGACCTATTTTATTTCTGTTTTTTTTTTCTTTATATACTAATTTTTGCAATGTCTACATGGTATTTAATGTTAGCTGCATTGCATTGTCCTGCAATGAATAACATTTTGTTAGATATTTTAACTGTGGTGCTTTTTTCCCCTGGTCCTCCACTGAAAAGGGGCCTGGCATGGCCCAGTTGGACTTTTCTCAGTAAATTAATGCTAATAAATAAAGTTTACTGCTTCATATATTATATAGTTCTAACATATCCCTATAAATGCTCTATAAAATGTCAAAATCAAGTTATGTTTATTACGATTCAGGAAGCCTAAATTTCCATGCAGTAACAGTGTAGGAGCTCCTGCATGGAAAATGGCCGCCGAGCGATTCAGGTTAGTACCGTTTTCACGTGCACGAGCAGCTCTACACTTTTCCTGCATGGAAAACCGGCAAATATGCAAATCACCTTATTTGCTGGTGAAAACCATGCAATTGAGGTGATTTTGTGATTCACCAAGCTGCATGGACTCCATATAAGAACAGTGTCAGTGCAGAAATGTATTTGGCTAGTAACCAAATACATTTCTGCATCTGACAAAATGGAGGCATGACAGCTCGTGTAAAAGCACGTATTATGTTCAATCCATATGACAATGGCCAAATATAAGGCCATTGGCATTAAAAATTGTTTTTTTTAATGACATTTTTTTTTGGCCGATCTCAGAAATTTAAGCTTAGGGCAGCGGTGCGCAAACGGGATTGTGCCAAAAAAAAAATGTCAATTTTAAGTTAATTCTGCGTTTTGCCATTATAGTCAATGGCATGCAGAATGTAAACATTACCAGGGAACACTGGTTGTCAAGGGGAAAGGGTCTATTTTAGAGAAGTAACTAATGACCTACACACTGGGGTATGCAAATGAGGGGAGTTATAATGAATCACAAATTTCCTCAAAGTGTCAACTTGTATCTAACCGTGTAGCTACAGCAGTAGAACAGTACAAGTCTAAGAGCTGGATGACTTCATAAGGGGGCGTATCATGCTTGTTGTAAGCTCATTCAAGCTCTGTGGGCCATGTTTGCCCTTAACTAACCACAGCTAAGGAGGAGGGTGTGTCAGATGTGCATGAACAATGTGTACATAGCCTAAACAGGTGTGCACGCCATTCACCGGGTTTTAAGCAAAAAAGAAAAAAAAAAAAAAGAGGAAATGGCAGCATTGTTTACATTGAAGCAGTGGGTATGCGTGGCATGCCTCGGGGCTTAAATAGGGAGGAACTGGAACTGGAAAACAGCAGTAGGAAGGAAATCATGGAGACCTAGAATAGCTGGCAGGTGGACTGTATCAGAATCAGCCAATTATACACGGAGCATCCCAGCACACTACTGTAAACTATGAAAACACCTTTCAGGCTGATCTTTGGGGAAACAGCAGTAAGAAGGCAATCAAGGAGAACTAGCATAGCTGGCAGGTGGAGTGTATCAGAATCAGCCAATCATACACGGAGCAGCCCAGCACACTACTGTAAACTATGCAAACGCCTTTCAGACTGCTCTTTGGGGGAACAGCAGTAGGTAGGCAATCAAGGAGAACTAGTATAGCTGGCACGTAGAATGTATCAGAATCAGCCAATTACACATGGAGCAGCCCAGCACACTACTGTAAACTATGCAAACACCTTTCAGACTGCTCTTTGGGGAAACTGCAGTAGGAAGTCAAACAAGGAGAACTAGCATAGCTGGCAGGTGGAATGTATCAGAATCATCCAATTACACATGGAGCAGCTCAGCACACTACTGTAAAATATGCAAACACCTTTCAGACTGCTCTTTGGGGAAACTGCAGTAGGAAGCCAATCAAGGAGAACTAGCATCATACCTCTCAACCTCTAAGAGCAAGAAATCTGGACAAAGCCATAAATAAAAGTGAGACAAAGGCCCAAATATAGGGACACTTTTTAAATATTGCTCTTACAAATTTAGAAAGTTGATAGAATAACAGATTTTACATTGGCATGAATTTTCTGAATGGTATAAAGTCTGAAACTCAAATCTCTGTCATTACTTTTTAAATTTAATCTTTAATTATTTGCCACTAATTTGCCAAAAAATCACAATATGTTGAAAGACCAAAAATGTGAGGCAAATATCTTGACATTCTGCAAAAATCTGTACAGTTGAGATGTATGAAGCATAGCTGTCAGGCAGAATGTATCAGAATCAATCAATCACACATGGAGCAGCCCAGCACACTACTGTAAACTATGCAATCACCTTTCAGACTGCTCTTTGGGGAAACAGCAGTAGGAAGGCAATCAAGGAGAACTAGCATAGCTGGCAGATGGAATGTATCAGAATCAACCAGTAACACATGCAACAGCCCAGCACACTACTACAAACTATGCAAACACCTTTCAGACTCATTTTTCCCACAAACTCTACACCACATACAGACGGGGGATTTTTAACTGGCAAAACTAACTAAAAATGTTAGAGACTGCTGCTGCTTTACTCCATAAATATGTGCTACAGACTGATGGTGGTGAGGAGGAGAATGCTAACAATCAACCCACATTGAGGAGGAGGAAAAGAGTGTACAGACCCAGGTTAACCTACCAGATCCTACATGAGCTGGAGATAGTGGAGCGCTTTAGGGTGGACAGGGACATTCTACAGCAAATCATTGAGCTGTGCCAGCCACGCCTCACACACAGAACTAAACCCATCTCAGTGGATACTAAGGTATGTCTAGGCTTAAGAATACTAGCCCCTGGTACCTTCCAAAGACCAACTGGGGATATCATGGGGGTCTCACAGACATTAGCATCCAGGGTACTCCACCAGTTCCTGGATGCACATGCCAATGAACGCATTTATTTCCCCAACACTCGTGAGGCATTGCCCAGAAGTATGCGTCTCTTCCACCATATAGCAGAATACCCTGAGGTAGTTGGTGCTATAGACTGCACACACATCCACATCAAAGCACCACCCAGTGACCGGGATAGGGTCTACATAAACCGCAAGAGCTTCCCCTCCATTGACTGCCAGGCTGTGTGCGATGCCAAGAGCATTATCATGAATGTGTGTGCTGGCAGCCATGGAAGCTATCACACTGGCATTGTTCACAGCTTTATCAGGCATCTGCCAGTGGGAACATCCCATACAGCCATCTAGTGGGGGATGCTGGCTATGCACTGGAGCCGTGGCTGATGACACCCATCAGAAATGCACACACACACCCAAACAAGAACACTGTAATGAGGCACACGCACAAACCAGGATCATTGCTGAGCATGTGTTTGGGATGCTCAAGTCATTGTTCCACTGCCTTAACATATCTGGTGGAGCCTTACAGTACTCTCCAGCTACATGTGCACAAATGTCTATAGTATGTGCCATGCTACACAACATGAGGCAGTGCCACACAGCCCCCCAGCATTGCCAAGGCCAGTACAGGTACTGAAGGACTCGGAGGAGGAACATCCTGAGCCTGCCCCTGTAGGCAGAAGGAGGCATGCCCAGTATGCCCAGGCCTTGGCAAAGAGGCAATGCATAGTACACACACTGACACTGTGGGGACCCAGGGACTGATACCTCTCTACAACTCATACATACAGTAAAAAGGATGCCAAACATGACACTACCTGTGCTTTACCATGTACAGGAAGTGTACTACATGCATCTGACATAGTCAGCCCTCCAGCGCTGTCCTCAATACTGGCCCAGTAACAAGGTTAGTCACCTTTTCTATCAATTACTGAATGTAGTAATATGTTCTTATAGTTGTATGTATGATATGGATGCAAGAATGCAAGGGAATTGGATGGTTGAATGGGATAGCAGCAGACAGCTATATGGAACAGCAGGAAATTCACAACAAATACTGGTGTCAACATACTAGGCAGACATACAGAAGGTGACAACCCCCACCACAGTACATGTGATGGCCCAAATAACTGTGGGTGTCAATAGGTCATACACATGGATGTCAGTGAGGGTCACATACCCACCACCAGCCTCAACCAGCAGGACAGGTGTAGATGACCATAGAGAAAGGCCAGGATAAGGCCCCCAAATGATGGTAATGGTGAACAGCCTCTCACCAGACCTACTTAGACATATTACAACAGGTCTGGCAGTTGCATTCTAGTTCTGAAGGGTTTTGAAGTCTGAAACTGAAATTTATTCCATTAAGATCTAACGTGTACTCTACGGATTTGCCTCCTTTCTGCATGATAGGTCACAATACAATATAAAATGGAAGCCAACAGAGTAACCGGAACACCAGTACAGTCATTGCAAATGTTTAAAGTATGCAGGTGTGCACCCCCCCCCCACCAATCCCATGTGAAAATGCAGTAACAGATGGCCTGCAGCATGCACAAATGGCTTACAGTCCTCTGGCAAAGGCACATGCCTCACCCATAGTGTCAATGTATGGAATGTCAGGGGGTCCCAACTGACAACCTAACACAGTAAACAGAAAACAAATGCAAGGCCATGTTGACCAGTGCCAGTAGCATGCTTCCCCATGTCCTAGTGCAAGGACTGTGGACCAGGCCATGAATACTAATGGGATAAAGGCCCATCTATAGGGATACCTCTGAGATTTCACTTACATAATGTTAGTAAGAGGATAGCATAACAGAGGGGGAGGTGTGTAGAAGCATGGATGTCATGGAGTGTGTGAAGTCTGAAACTCTAATGTCCACCCATACTACGACCTGACTGCAAACCCATGAATGAATAGCCACAAAACTGCTTTTAAACCCCAATGTGAAGGTAAAGTGACCCAATATATGAGTCCTGCCTCTGGATAACTTGGGTGTATCTGTACAGCTGAGAGGTATGGCCCCAGCAGTATATGTCCATTCATTCCATGCAGTTGAAAAAAAAAAACACAAGAACAACCCAGCCAGCATACTAACAAGGTGCTGCACCATTTACACAGAACCAGCAGTGTATTGTCTGTAGCCTACATGCATCAGAATATTGGTGTCAGCTTCCTTCATCCTGTATTTCCCTGGTAAATAACTGTGAGCAAGGAGTGATAACTGTCAGTAGTTGATGACATGATACATCACAGTGTAAAACAGTACATATGTCAGAAACTCTATGTACAACCAAACATGTCACACAAGCAGCTCAGACAGCAATAGTTACAGTATCCCATGTATGTTATGCCCATTTTGTCTCCATATTGGCATCCCATCTACAGATATCCTGCAGAAACAGTTTGCTAAGTGTAGCTGTAGCACACAAAACCCTGAACTGGAGTCCAACCCTCCCCGGAATGGATGTACACACTCAGTATAGAAGGTCTTACTGGGCATGCTCCTACACTTAGAGAAATGAAGCCCATGTCTCACAACCCAGTGGACTATAGATAAATGGTTATTCGCAGATGTCTGTGCACACACACCAAATTGTACACCATTGATACTTCACACGCACACATTGGATGGAATACTCACACAAATCTAAGGCCAACGTAATATAATATGTCAAACATGCACACACAGAGACAAGGGGGAAGAGAAAGACAGACAGTGACAGAGAGAATCCCATTATGAGGCCTTTCCCACCCAGTATACATTCCATTGACTTACATGATGTGCTGATGTCATTCACTGTAGAAATACCTTTGGTTAGCCCCCAGCCCTATAGTCTCAGTGGTGCTTCTGATAACTATGTAACACTACAGACCAAATAAGTATCCATGTAGCAGTTATAATCTCAGTCATGTCAAACGTTAAGCTGTGTGAGTGTGTCTGTGTGTCTCTAGATGAATGTGGTTGAGGCCATTCAAACACACATTAAACTTTCATTACCCCTCCTGCTGCTGATGTCACTTACCATCAAAAATATCTTTGGACAGCTCTCCAACATATAAGCTCAATGGTGCTTGCAATAACTGTGTAATACTATAGTGTAGCAAACTAGTTAGGTAGGAGTTCTAATCCTGATCCTGGCAACTGTGAAAATGTGTGTTTGTATGAGAGAGTCTGTGTGCCTTTGTAGACACCTGATTTTGTGGTCATTCACACTTACTACACTTGCCTTACCCCTCCTTTAGCACTGCCACTGATGTCATTCACCTTTGGACAGCTCTTCAATATATAAGTTCCATGGTGCATGCAATAACTGTGTAACACTATAGTAGCAATACATAGCTATGTAGGGATTCAAAACTCAGTACTGGCAAGTGTGTGTGTGTGTGTCATCAGTACCTTGTGTGGGTGTTAGTGTGATTGCCTAATAACAGGACCCACTGGGGGTGTGGGTTTTGCTAAATTATTATATTGATGACCTAGTATATGTTCCAATGTCCACATTACAAGGCCAACAGTTGTCAAACACCATAGAGGTTGGTGTACGCAATCCACAGCCCTAAATTTCTACTGCCATGTGGAATGACTATGTGACAGTATGGATTAGTGAACAATATAGGCAACCCTTTTAATACTCAGAGACCACACTCTACCCAAGGATCACAAACAAACACACTTGGCTAGGCAGCAACCACTATATTGGTAGTTCTCCTGAAAATTGCCTCACAGATAGTACCCACGGTGTGATTGTAGTGGACTACATGCCTGTTGACCACAACAGTGCCACTGACATCAGAAAGTACTTTTATGTCTTATATCTCCTGACTGATTGTGTGTTATCCAGCAAGTAAAAGGACATGGCACCCTGTTCCTTCTCCTCAGTAGCCCAATCAATGTGTACAGTGGCTTTTTTGCCATGTTCCCCACTGGACACCTGCAACAACTGTAGAGTTTGAAAACATACCCCATAAAGAGAATACCATGCCTTATACACACATGCCCTGTATGGACAGATGCCAGTAGCTCCAATGAATCCCTGTATCATACTGTCTATGTAGGTGCAATCACTACTTCAGTTACATAGTCAGGTCTCAACAAATGAGGTCAGGAATGTTACTTCTGAAGACTCCAATCTGTCCACACAACATGCCCCAGAGATCTCAAGCATACTTCCACACTTCAAAGGAAGTGCTTGTGCGATGGGGTCACAACCCAGACACTGTCCATGATATGGAATATAAACCACATACATGTGTACCACCTCTCCATTACAGCAGACATATGTCCTCCATTCCAACAACTGCTATGAGTGACTGCATCCTGACAGTTAGATGCCTGCTTTTGAGCAGCATGATCCTCAGATTGCATACATGTGTAGCTGTTATGGTGGTAATAACATTAGGAATACTGGCTAATAAGGCATCATAGGGGTGGCAAGACACTTAACCAGTACCTGGAAACCCAGTGGTGACAGATGTAGGACAACTGTGGCAAGTCATTGGGTTCTGTCAAACATGTCATCACAAGCAGAGAGGTACTGGATCCCCTGAGAATGACACATAACACATAAGCCAATGTTGCAGTCAATCTGTTGATAGTAATGCAGCATCATTCTGATTGACAGTGGTACACTGCCCAGGGCTACTGTCACACCTGCCTGGATGACATAATCAGGGAGTTTAACCATGTCTCTTGTCATATAGTCCAGGGACGTGTGTCCCAAGTCATTCACACCCACATGGATACAGAGTGATACTCATAGTTGTTGTGGAGTGCCATGAATGGCTGTGTCATGTGTTGGATGCTGGCATGTGATAGATATTTGTCTGTTACCTGCTCCATATTTAACTTAGTTAGTGGGATATGTGTGCCTCAGTATTGAGTTGCCCATGATCACTGTATTGTGCAAGGAAGTTAGCCTTAGGAGCTTAGGTTGAGGGGCACACTGTGCAGGTTAAATATGTGTCCCTTCGCATGTTCCATGTCGTGGTGTCTGAATGGGTGTCTGTCTTGCTCGTCTGTGCTGTTTAGGTAAATGTCCATTGAGTGCCTCTGGGAAGGTGGATGTGTGGCTTTTCACTTTATGTCATGGCTGTCAAAGTGGGTGTCATGGTAAGCTAAGTGTTCCACATGGTGTGGTGCAGGTGTTGATCATATACTCATGTCCTGCTAGTCCAGTCTTTGCTGGAGAGTGCATATGTCCACATTGGGTGATATATGGGTAACCCTAACAGGTCTGAGTGTTTGGAATTTAGAGGGGAGGGTTGTCTGTGTACATTTGGCAGTAGCAACAGTGCCTCAGAATGGACAAGTGCTCCAGGTTAATGGGTGAAAGCACAGATAACCACCCTACAAACATGGCAGGAGGGATGGACATAACTAGTAAGTACTGGGCCTACATCTGTGATGACCAAGTACTGCTGATGGCTCCCAGGTGTACCACATATCTTGATACAATAACCTGCTGAAGTGCCAAGCCATAATGCTAGTTGAAGTGAAATACAGAAAGAACTAGCATGATGTATGGGGGGAACAGAAGGCAGACTGTCTGCCACCTATAATACTTTACCCCAGCTGTGCAGTTACCAGCAACTTCGGCCATGTAAAACTTCAGTAAGCTCTGTAGCATGTGCGGTAACTGTGTAACACTATAGTAGACATACCTAGGTAGGCAGGAGTTCTAATCCCAATACTGTCAAGTGTATGTGTGTGTGAATCATATACTGTCTGGCTTATACCATTTTTGACCTGTGTACTACCCTTTACACTTCCCTTCACTCCGATTTAGCAGTCCTGTTGATGTCACCCACTTTAGGAGACCTTTGGAAGAGATGGAAATGTATCAGCAATGTGGTGCATCTGATAACTGGGTAACACTATAGCAGGAATACCTAGATAGACAGGAGTTCTAATCATAATGCTGGCAACTGTTTGTGTGTGTGTGAGGATTATATCTTGTGTGACTTATACCATTTTGATGTGTATACCATACATGGATGGTGACTACCTTCCACTGCCATTACTTTATATAGTGTGGTAACTGCATCTGCCTCACATGCAGCATATTAAACCATTGTACAGTCCTCTGTACAGATGTGTCTGGCATATCCATATGTTTGCAACCTATACATGGTCAGAAGTGGTCTGTGTGCTTTAACAATGCCCATGTATGTGATATTATAGCCAAATAGGCCACAGTGAGTGTAGTGACACACATGGCAGCATGAGGTATCATACCTGACTGAAATGTCATGCTGATATGACATCTGCCCTCCTCACAGGTGGCCAGCCTTGTAGGTGCAATACATGAGTCCAGATGCATGGTTTTACAGGTGAACTGTTCCTGTTATGGGTCACATTACAGGCTGGAAGAGGCGTGGAATGTCATGTTGTGGTCCTAATTAGTATGTAACAGGAACACCTTGCATCTTAAGAGGAGTGTGTACACAATTTATATCCACTGTATACCACTAGTGTGTCACGCATGATGCTACCTTAAGCCATTTGTCCAGCCCATTTGGCTGGCCTCTGTCCCGACATGTTGGCACTGACAAGTTGTGAGGTATGCTACAGGAATGTTGAATTCACATCAGATAGGCCCCATTGGTGACCACTGTGATGCAATACAGTTAACCCCAGCACAAGTGAACATGCACAACAAGCAATATAGCTATTACATAAAGCAATATAGCTATTACTGATGGTTGTGTGCATGATAAATTGCATGTACTTTACATGCCTGAGATATTGCCAGGCAACAACAGAACAATGTCGTACTCACCAGCTTCAGGCTGATTTCCCATATGCAGACCAGAGGGTCCTAGGTAGTTGTGAGAGGGAGTTATTATCAGCAGACTCACATGTGGCCTTGGTACAGGATGGATGCAGCATGTCTGCACATCTACAGTACTATTCACAATAATACACAATGTCCTGTCCTCACCATAGATGTGCACCTCTGTGCATTAGAAAACCCCATCCACAACTGCAATCAGACCTGACATATGCATGTAGATACAATACAGATACATGTATGTCTGATACATTACTGTACTGATCCCCACTGGGCCCTTACCTGCATGCTCTACATCCAGTGTGTGTGTGCAACCCACCTCCACAATGCTTCCCTCAGGGTCATGGCTTGTGCATGGGGCATGTGCCACAAGTTTGTTGAGGAGAGCCTCAGTGGGTGTCAGTGGGGGCTGTGTGGCTGGACCCCTACCTGTGGCTAGCCAGTCCCTCACTACAGCAGCTGCCCATTGATGGGCATGGCGGATGAGGTGGTTGGCCTGATGCTGCACATGTTCATAAGTTCTGCTGTGCAGGCTGCAATCATTTACCCTGTGGACCCTGTGTAATGTTTATATCATGCACAAAGGCCACTATGACTGTTATCAGAACCCTGGACATTATCTCAATGCCAGGAGATGTGCTGCCATTACCTTTATGAACACCATGACTCACATGAGGTAATACATTGCTGGTAGTCCACTGAACAGTAATGTTGTTATAACATAATGGGGAACATGGGTTGACACTGAGCCGTCTGTTAACCACAATAGTGCCATTGACATCAGAAAGTACTTTGATGTGTTATATCACCTGACTAAGTGTGTGTTATTCAGCAACTAAAAGGACATGGTCACAGTGTACCTTCCCCTCGGTAGCCCAATCAATATGTACAGTAGCCCTATTGTGATGTACATCATTGGACACCTGCAACAACTGTAGAGACTCCAAATGTACCCCACAAAGATAATACCAGGCCATACACACATGCCCTGTATGGACAGACTCCTATAACTCCAATGAATCCTTGTATCATACTGTCTATGTAGGTGCAACCACTGCCTGAGTTACACAGCCATGTCTTACCAAACTAGGTCAGAAATGCTACATCTGAAGATCCCAGTCTGTCCATAGAACATGCCCCAGATACCTCAAGCACACATCCATACTCCAAAGGACATGCTTATGGGATAGGTTCACGATCCAGACACTGTCCATGGTATGGAATATAAATCACATACATGTCAAGTAATGCACATCACTGCCCATCCACAATACACATCTGAATGAGTGGATGGGGAATACAATACCCACCCCTGGGGCTAACTCCAGTGAGTATACTCATTAGCCACACTGTGGACTATTTTCATGTGTCTGATGCCAGGGTATTTTCTTGGCCTAGCCTTGTAGAGTCTTCATGGCCATTCACCTACTACACACCTATGAAGCTATGAAACAATGGATCTCAGTCCTGTGAAATGTGTGTGTGGGGTGTGTGTGTGTGTGTGTGTGTGTGTGTGTGTGTGTGTGTGTGTGTGTGTGTGTGTGTGTGCGTGTACAGTAATCTGAGTATTTTTGTTTGATGAATACCCCCTGGGGTGTGGTTATTAGCAAACAGAGGTGTGTCCAAACCAGCACACCTACGTTTCTCCACTTTGAAACAGATGTTGTCAATCACCATAAACCTATATGCAACCCTCAGCCCTATAATCTGCAAGACATATGCAATCACTGTTGTACAGACCTGTAAAATTCATGCAGATACAGCTGTACCTTGCCTATGACATGGTTGATGTGTTACCACACTGCCATAC
>NC_056733.1:1805447323-1805554823 GCF_019279795.1 Protopterus annectens | reverse complement strand
AGGCCACAAAAGTTCCTCACCAAAAGGATAAAGGGTCTCAAACATCTGTCCTATGCTGCCCGACTGAAAGAACTCCAGCTCTATTCAGTCGCTTACCGCTTGCTCAGAGGTGACCTTTGCCTAACATACAAGGCCATGTCAAACCCAGATTTGATGAATATGCTTCACCTCAAAAAATCTAGATCCGTCAGAGCCACAAGGGCGGGAGACTTAAACCTCGACACGGCTATTAATAGGACGCGCTGGAGGGATAGATTCATCACCCAAAGACTCCCTATGCTGTGGAATAAAATCCCGGTATATGTGAGGCAGAGCACCTCGCTGGCCTTGTTCAAGAGAAATCTTGACCAATGGATGGGAGATCGCAGATATACCCCAGGGATTACCTCAGTGTCACTGCTCAACAGAGGCACAGCAAAATAATGGGTATAGTTCCCCATACTAAAGGGGTGGCGTAAGCCACAAAACTATGGGCTAGGCTTGTAAATGCCCTCAGGCAGATAGCCTAGTATGAACCTATGAACCTATAAGAAGTGAATGTGACAGCGTTGTCATTTTGGTCTATTTGTAGGGGATTGCTTGGAATTTTTCATAGGTCCTCTACAAGCTGAACTAGGTTTGCTCCAAGATAAATTGCTGAAGATGTTCTCATTCCATGGTGGAGTGTTATCACAAGGCCTGAGAGAGATGATAACAGATTTGTGGTCTGCTTTGTGGAGGAGTGAGGAGATGCAGGGTGGAATACAGGTGAGGGATAGGTTGGCAAGGCCCAGGACAAGGATATTGGAGCCTCTAGTACATAGTTTTGCAATTTGCTCCAATGCATTGGTATTAACAAAGTCTTGGAAATACTTAGCATATCCATTTTTAGTGTGCCTATCAGTGCTAGGGTGATTGAGGTCCATAGCAAGAAGGTGTTTTATTTGATATTTATCAACTCATACTTGCATTTCTTCTTTAAGAACACACTCTGCATGTATTGCATTTCGTCTTTAAAGACACACTTTGTATATGCATCTTTAGTACAACATACAGGGTCTATATTATATGAACGAAAGTTCATATAAGCGAATGCTGTAATGAGCTAATCTCCGGGACATGGACGTGCATGTTGTGGTATTGCAGTACAGTGATGATTGGAGTTTTGGCCCTTTCCTCACTGTAGTTTGATCTTGGAGTTTGAATATATATATATATTTGTTGGGGGTGGGGTGGGGTGGGGGGCACAGCCCCCCACAATATTGTTTTCGATGTCCAGGATTTTCGCTCAGTGAGTGTTCCCTTATATGAACTTTTGTTCATATAATATAGACCCCAACATACATATAGTTAAACTGAAACTGTGAGTGAGAAATGTTCCGGCTACGGGCAACAGATTGGTTAACTCATTCAGACTCAAACCCTGCGCCTTTAAAATAGGACCCTAGAGCCTGAATCCTCTGCACCTACTGCCAATCTGTCATCAGGGAGGACTGTTGTGTTTCAGGGTATTTTCAAAGACCATGGAGCTTTTGTGCATTTTCAAGTAATTTTGAGCTTCTGTACATTTTCAAGGAAAGTTGAGTTTGAAGGAAAGAGAAGTTTACTGTTGCTCATGATAAGTCTATTTTTAATGTATAACTGTTTTCTTTAGCAAATGGTCACCATCAGTGATTGTGTTATTAATTTTCAAAACACTGTTAATAGCACAGTTGATAGCATTCTTGCCTTTAGTGCAGAATGCTATGGGTTATACTCCTCCACTGTGTATCTACAGTACTGATATTGTAGTACCTCCTTTAAGGGGGGGGGGTGTAGTGGTGCTGTACTCTTGAGTGTGTCCCCCTTTGGATGAGATGTCTATTAACTATGAAACTGTTTCTGGTTTCACAGCCATTCCCTATTGCAATATTACCAACTTACCATTTTTTTATGTAACATGGGCAGTTTATCTTCAAGAGTAGCAGGTTCTGAATTTGTACATGAAACAATGAAATGTTCAAAATAAAGTTGTTTGCCAGCAGCAACTTTTTCTATAGTTATAGATCTCTTTAATATGGAATTATTCAGATGACTTTTACTTCTACAGATATTGTGTATATTGATGGATATTGATGGATTGTAATGTCAGAAGTTTGAGTGGGCTTTTGTGGTTGAAATGTTCTGTAATGGGTAGTTTAGTCCTTATTGGTTCATATGTTTTGTTTCATTGCCTGCTAGAAAAATGTTCAAACCTACAAATCTAAAACAGACTCTAAGAAGTGGTGATGCATTATACAAGGGATATAATTCAATACAATCAGGATGGTGCATCAGAGAACACATGCACATATGCATAATCCAAGAAATGTATAGATGATGCCTATGGTTTGAAAACAGCCCAAAGGTAAACTTGATCCACCACTGGTCAGAAGCATTTTCTTTGAATGTGAGTTTCAATGCCATCTCAATAAATGTGAGTATCAAGAGAAGAGAAGCTTACTGTTCATGCTAATTCTGTTTTCATTGTGAGACTGTATTTTTTTTGTTTAGAAAATGGCTATCATGTTTTTTTTCTATTAAGTTTGAAATAAAAAAATTTAAATATCTCTATTCAATGTAGAAGTAAAGAATAAGAAACTATTATGCGCACTGACAGGTTTGAAAAGTGTTGATGGTAACTGGGGAGAAATAGCCAAGTAAAGGGACACTGGAATGGATGGATGGGGGTGCTGCCAAGGGGTAGGCTGATGTGGGGGCCCTGATCCATTATCCTGCCTAAGGCCCCATTTGACCATGATCTGCCTCTGTTCTTGATCTCATGTGCATATTGATGATAATCTGTAGCTAAAATTGAAGCAATGGTTGGATTTGTTGCAGGCAATTTGGATCTGTATTATTTTATGTTATGTTGGAATGTCCAGTAGAGGAATCTGCTTAAAAAAATCATAATGGGGACAACAAAGGTGTTAAATATTACACAGAAGTTCTGGCATGAAAGCTGCAAGCAATTCCTGGTGAAACAGGAGATGTTATCTACCATATCATCCTACCCCAACAAACACTGGATCCCTAAGAATGAAACAACTGCTTAGTCTATTGATAAAACCAATTTTCTTGTATTGCTGTTTAGACATCATTCTTGATAAAGGTAAGATACTACTCAAGACCAGTGTCCTTCTGCCTGTAACATATACATTGTAAGTTTCATCATGTCCTTCTGGGTGGAGTGCCTCAGGTCATTTATTCCCACATGGACCAGTACTAGATCCTAGTCATATTTTCCTGGTTTAAGGACTTCAAAGACCTTGTTACATCATGGATCCTGGCAATGGATAAGCTGCTTACAGTCATGCTCTTCTTGTTCAGTCTGGTGAGCATGGCATCTGTGTGCCTAACTCTAGAAATATTGAGTCATGCATGACTAAAACATGTGCATTCTGTTTGTCACTGCATTATACTTATTTTGTTATTACGACTATATATGTTTTTCCTGCTTTGTTTTCTTACACGTGATGGCACTGTCCCATGACAGAAGCCTGGACTTCACTGGCTGGTTTGGTTCATTTGATCCTTACTGTGGATCATAGCATTTTGCCAAGTACCTGAATATTGTCATTCCACTTGATATTATCATGTGGACAGCATAGTTAAGGAGTGTTAATACTACAATAGGCCTTTGTACTTCTTCATGAAGCCATTCCAGAATTACAATTGATATCTTAGTTTGAATGAATTATTTTTATTCTTTATTGTTACATTCCACTAAAACATTTGTCTGTTTGAATGTTTGCATTTGTCAACTGGAGTAGTGCTAATGGGCAGAACTGTTTGCAGCAGAAACTCCAGAGGGGAAGAAAGGTCCACCAACTAATTATATTAAAAAAATGTGATAGAAGAAAATATTTTTTTATAACAAGCTCAAAAAAAAAATATTGCATGAACAAATTTAGCAGATGAGAAAACATTCTTTTGCAGCGTGTTTACATGCACGTTTCAATAAATTGTTTAATAACATACAAAGAGAATTCAGTATGAACAGCTTAATAGTTTAAAACAATGTAGAAACTGGGGTTTGCAACTAGCACACACTGGCAACCGGCACAAAGTGTTAGAGGCATTTGGCTCAGAGGGTTAGGGGTCCATATTATTTCCTTGAAAGACATCTCCATCGAATCCCTATTCATCGACATAACTACATTCATGCTTCCACTCATGTGCATCCTTCTGAAGATGTGTTATTAATGTTGCTGTTGGAGCAAGCTGGGCTTTCTCTCTCCTTCTTGGATGGGAGAGCAGGCATCAGCCACTTATTCCTATTCTCCTATCTAGTCACTCCAGCACATGTGCCACTTCCTGTTCTCTAACTTTGGTCATCTGGACCATAGTAAGGGTTTTATCTTGCTGCATTATGAGGCTAGACAACAGGGCACTGTACCAGTTATAACAGTATCTACAAGCCAAAGTTTCAGGTTTTAAGCTGGTGTTGCAGTATCACCCAATACATGCAATGAGAGACAAGGATAACAGACTGGAGATAAGTATGAAGAAGTGGGTTAGGACAAAATCAGTAGTAATCATGGGTAGACTGAGTCATTCCATCCTCCAGGGTAGAGAAGGAGAGGGCATAGAACATGATGGATTCAGTCAAGTGGTGCAGGACTGAACAGAAAGAATGTCATATGTGGTCATAACCACCGCAGAGGTATCTATCATGGATATCTACATTAAGTCACCTTTAGCAAACAGTAAAAAATCCATTGTATGGAGTAAAGTTTGTGGAGGGGGTAACCATAAAAGACAACTTCAGAGATGTGGGTTTTTAGAAGAATGGATTGCTCAGTTCTGGAAGGGTGTTTAAGGATAAGTTAAGATACAGATAAGAAAGTGGAGGAGTAAATAACCTATGGAGGTCCATCAGGGAGGAATTATTCATGTTTACTGACAAGAGTGTTAGGCATACCTCTCAACCTCTAGATGAGGACAACGGATCTTAATATCAGGGACACCTAATTAGAATAACATGAATATTCAAATCAACACACAAAGAGTGGGACTCAGTTACAGAAATTCTTATTGCTTTAATATGTGTAGAATGCTGCAATACTGACAAATTTTATATTAAGATTTCCTAAGAGATATGAAATCTAAAACTCTAAATGTCTTATTTAATGACTTCAGTGTATATGCCAGGAAAATAAAAATGTTTTATGAAGAGCAGACCAAAAAATACAAGAACAATGCTGGGCATTGTATCCACCCAACCACTTTCAACCTCTTAACACAAGAATATGAGACAAAGAAGAAACAATGTGTGTGTGTGTGTGTGTGAGGTGGTGGTGGTGGAGGGTGCCTTGGGAGGCTGAAGTCAGAAAGAGATTTTTATTAACAGATTAACAAGTTTTGCATCAACATGCATTTCTGAAGGGTATGGGCTTTAAAATTCAAATGACTTTTTCATTAAGTGACTGCAGACCTTAATGGATTTGCCAGAAAACCACAGGTTTTATGATGCAAAGACCAAAAATGTGAGAAATCTGTATGGTATAGAAAAAGGCAAGTCTATGGGCAATGCTTGTTTTTGCATATCCAGGGAGACGATATATATATAATGTGTATATATATATATATATATATATATATATATATATATATATATATATATATATATATATATATATATGTATATATATATTAACATAACCTGTGACAAAACAAAATGTGATGGGGTTGGGGGGCAAAATTAGGCACATAAAATATTTTTAATATAACTCTTCTAAACTTGCAATGCTACGAGAATAACAGTTTGTTTCTGTGCAGTTATGTAACAAAAAAAAAAAGTTACAGCATGGAACAACAGTAAACAAGATCACATACCTAATGTAAATGCAAGCGTAACCAAACAGGCCACTTTTTTTTGCCCAGTAATATATCCACAAAAAAGCAAATGAATTGTCCCTGTCCATTTCTATTTTCCCAAAAGAATTGTCATGGGTTAAGCCCACACATGCTTAAATCTTCAGGCAATCTATGCCTCTGAAACTTTTTTACTTTAACATATGCACCCACTCCTTAATCCAAGTGAATAACAAGTCCATATCCTCCCTAAAGTGTCAATTCCCTAGTTTCATAGCATTGTATCTAGTCATAACAGATTTCTGTCAGAATTGCTTGAACAGATTTCTGTCAGAATTGCTTGAGTCAGAGAAATGCAAAAATATGAGAATATCAGGGGTGTCCTACAAGAGTGTAGCATCAAAAAAACAGTAGACTTGCTTGGAGGATATCTGCTAGCCTTCCTTCTCTATAGTTCTGCTTGGCAGGAATAAAAAAAACATCCTAATCTCAACAGCCCTCCTGCTTTCCCTAATAATAGATGTTAACCCTGACCCTAATGCTGCCCCTTCTCCAGTCCTAACACTACCCCTTAACTTAATAAAAACTTTCCTTTAACCAGTAGCGGCCTTAGGTCAACTGGTGCCCTAGGCAAAAGGGCTCCACGGCGCCCCCCACCACACCATCCAGTGCCCCCATTCTGGTCTACCTACACCAAATAAACACTGAAAAAGTGCCCCTGCTAGACCGGCGCCCTAGGCGGCCACCTAGTTGGCCTATGCCTAAGGCCGGCTCTGCCTTTAACACTTCCACTACACACGACTCACTCAGACACAGAAACACACCCTACCAATACTACATCTATTCCCTTACCTAACCCTTACTTTAACCCTAAAATGCACACATGCACATACAAACATCCAACACCTATCCTTGACCCTAACTCACAAACTTATGCACAAATACTCTCACCCACTCCAACTCCATTCACCTGTCTCGACCAAGCATATTGCTGAAATTTCTTCCACTCAGTCATCTGCACTATCAAAAGTAAGCATCACGAGGGGCGGAGCCTGAATGGCTAACTGAAAGCAGCAGTATTTTAGAGCTCCATATAACTAGTTAAATAAGACAGGGAAAAATATTCTTTTTTTTCTCAAAGTATAAAATCTTATATATAAAGGACTAATTTACATAATTAGCAACTTTGGTGAAGTTTTACAAATAATTTCCTGTCAAAAAGCTTGGAGATATATTCACTTGTTAAAATGAGCAACGCAAAGAATTCTCACCAGGATGCTGCCTTAAAGAAGGAACTACAACAGATGGCATCTACCCTGCAGGAGTTGTCTTTGAAGATGGATGATTTTAAAGAAAACCTGGAAAATCTTAAAACAAGCAGTCAAAAACAGGCTGACACCCTCAAGGAAATGCTGCAATAGCACCAAACAAGAATAACAGGAATAGAGGTTTCCCTAAATGACTTAGAAAGCAGACTTAAGGAAGAGGAAACACAGAAAGAATTGCTTCTTAAACACTTGGTTAATAAAGTAGATGACTTGGAAAATAGGGAGAGGAGAAATAACATCAGGATTTTCAGATTACCTGAAAACACAGAAGGTGAGGATATTATTTCCTTTTTATCAAGCTGGATCCCTGACTTTTTAACTTTAAAAGAAGGACTTTCCTTTGGCATTGAAAGGGCACACAGAGCTCTTGGGAAACCTGCCACTAACTCAAACTCTCCTCCTAGGTCAGTAATTATCAAATTTCTTTCATACTTGGACAAGGAACTGATTTTAAGATCTGCTTGGAGGAAGGCACCTCTAAAATATAAACAGAGCCTGATAAGATTTGATAACGACTATTCATCTAGAATAATGGAACAAAGGAAAAAAAAGTGTGGCCAATGATAAAGTTTCTGAAACAAAATAACATCAACACACAACTTGCATATCCAGCTAAAATAAGAATACTGTATGCCAACGAGATGAGGACTTTTATTGACTTAGAGGAAGCCTCTTCATTTATTAAAACTAATAATGTGATTACTTTACCAGACGATATGGACTGGATGTCACTTTCTCTCAAGAGAACAATAGAAACAAATGTCTGGACAGATGTCAAAAAAGAAGAAGCAAAAGACTGATACTGTTACAGCCAAATCTCTCAAAGCATCTACTGTGATATGAATTGTTTTAACATTACTTTAAAGGACCGATTTTACTGCTTGGAATTTTAAAACAAAGGTAACTAACTACTGGAATCTTTATCTATATTTTTTGAAAATAGATGGCACATGAGAGTTTTCACATTACCTCAGGTATGTAAAACAGGATACTTTTCTTTCACAGAAGGAGGGTTATATAGCACATAAAATATTTATACTGTAAATCAACATACATAGTATATGTGTATTTTCTCTTAGTTTTCTCTTTTCTTTCTCTCTTCTCTCTTTTCTCATTATTTATTTTAACAGCATCTTGTCTCCCTTTCTAAATTCTCTCCAATTTACTATACTAATATAGTCTGTATATATTTAATAACTCACTATCTATACATAGATAAATAATAGTCTAAAATAATTTAGTTTTAAGGTAGACTATTTGGAATAGTGAACTTAAATAATTGTTATTACGATATTTATTAGATTAATGATAGTCATTGTTATGCTTATTGGGATTGGGGACATGTTCGTGATTAACTCTGAAATGTTCCATTCATGTACATATCTCCTTTGAATTGTTTCCTTTTAGTATTAACAAATATATAAAAAAAAAGGAGGGAAAAATGTACTCTGTTGGTTAAGTGAAGTGAATCTTTCTTCACATTCTATTTATGTTGCCATAGCAACAGTAAATAACTGCTGCAGTTTCTAAGGACACTGTGAATCTGCGAAGTGCATTTAGCCTCACAGATAACAAATAATAATAAAAAGTAATGTTGTTTAGTTATTAAAATGAAAAACAACCTAAACAAGGTAAAATAAATACATAATATGATTATTTGTAAATATTTTATGATTTATCCTCAAAGGATTACATATTCCTGGAAACAAAAATGAAATGTTCCCAAACTACATGTGCACTGATATGTAGCTGCTTGATTAAAAAGTATTACTCACTTTAACATGCTGATTTCACAAGCTGTCTGCACTGTAAAGGTTACATTTTATATATTACTTGAAATTGTCAGTCTCTAGAGCACATGAAAAGATACATATTACTTTTTGTAACGTTATCTTTGCATTTACCTCACACTCTGTACAAACTCACTTGGTAATTGATAGCTATTAATTTAAAATATCAGATTAAATATTAAACGTACCCTTGAAATACTATTGACATTTTGACAAAATATAATCCGAACTGTAAAATGAATGACTTGAAAGAAGTGAAGTAATGCATAGATTTCAAAGACAGTTCTTGACACTACAGTAAAAGTAAAAATGGTACTTAATGTATTATCGCAACCAGATTTTTGCTGTTGCGAATTTTGCTTCATTGAATACAGACGACCGCATCAAACATTGCAAAGTATTGTGCAAACTCATTATTGCTGGTAAAAAATGTCTGGACTACCTTCAGGCACATAAAAAGATGAAACAATTATCTTCCTTTTTTGCGTGCATTACAGACGCATGCTTAAATTGTAACGGATGATGTCTTAACTGATGAATGGAATATTTGATCCATGAGGAAAGAAGCCCTCACAGAAGGAAAACAGACACAGGAACGATGTTTTGGGTAAAGTAATATTTTGTTAAAAGTGTGTAAACAGAATGGAAAACAACCATTGCAATGCGAAAGTTGAGGAATACTACTGCTGGTAAAATTTCAGGGTGGATGATGTTGATACATGTTTACGGGTTCCTGATTAAACCATACTAAGAACAGTATAGAAAACATGTTACTGGCTGATGATGCCCTTCTTCCTGTCGTTACTGCCATATTTGGACCTGAGACTATGTGTAAAAATTGTTAAAACTAAAAAAAGTTATGCGTAACTCCTGTGTCTCTGCCTTTGTATGTGGTGGGAAACTGGTGAGCAATTGCAGTGAGTAAAACAGCAGCCCTGACAACTGAAGCGTGTATGCACTTTACTGCGAGCTACATGACATGCTGGCGGTAAAGTGCATACCTAAACAGTGATATTAACTTACTCATATTTTGGGTGATAACCCTGCCTAACACAACTGTCAGTGTGAAAGAAAACCCATAGTCTGATATTGTCACGCCATGAACAGTTACATTTCCACATCGGGAAACAACTGTTATTATCGCAAAAATCTGGTTGTGATAATATATAAGCACCGTAAAAAATATATATTCACAAGGAAATATTGAAATGCTTTAGTATTCTAGTTAAAATAGCTTACTATCAACTTTTTGCGATATCAGAAAGTTTGAAGAGCTAGGAAATTACTATTCTTTGTCTTTATAATGATTATTAGACATATGTTAGACTCTGCTTAGTTTAATGAATTGTGACATATGTTTATGAGGAAAAGTGGACTCAATTACTCACATTGGGCTACACATTCCTGGAAACTCAACTGAAATGTCCCCAAATTACTTGGGAACTTAAATGAAACTGACTGATTAATAAGCATAATTTACTTTAACAACCTGAATCCATAAGCTATCTGCTCTATATATGCTACATTATATATGTCACTTGCATATGACAGTCTCTAGAGCACACAAAAACATACATATTATTTTTTCAACATGCTGTATTTGAACTAACCATACTTTCTAAACTAACTCAATTGGCAACTGACAAGTTCTTTATTTGAAACATCAGTCTAAATATTAATTGTGCCCTTGACATATTGTTGCCATTTTGACAAAACAAAACCTGAATTGAAAAAGGAATGAATTGAAGAAGTGAAGTATTGTACAGGTTTCAAATACAGCTATTGACACTACAATATAAGTAGAAATGTATACATGCAAGGAAAAAGTGAAATGCTTTATACTTTTAGTTAAAATAGCTTATTGTTAACTTTTTGCTTTATCAGAAAATTTAAAGAGCTAGGAAATTATTTCTAATTTGTTTTTATGTTTACTAAAATGATGTTAGTGACTGACCTGTTTAATGGATTGTGAGTCATGTACAAGATGGACTACTGAATGTTATGTCTGTTTACCTATGTTTGCTGTATTTCTTTGATTAGTAATGATTTAAAACACGGGAAAGAAAGGGAAGGGAAATTTCTGTTTATGGTCAAGGGAGGAGAGGCTTAAGAGTATTCTAACTGCCCCGAGAATTCTCTAAGATGCTCTAAATACTATTTGATTAATACTTACCTAAGGTAAGTCTTGATTGGCGTATAGGTACCTTTACATTCATTCTAGATCTGATGTGATTACCCATTCTGGAAGCTGGAGGTGCCATATGCAGGATGGGATTTGTCAGGGTGATCATAGTTCATTCTTAGACTCTGCTTTGTAAATCTATAAATATGTAAAAGCACTGCATACTAGAATGTAGGGCGCCTCTACTCTGAGTCAGGATACCTGAGTCAGGACATCTTTAAACCCCTGGATCTGCTCATGGCTGCTGTGCATTCCTGGCCTTGCTATCCCATACTTCCTCGATTCTACCTCTCTACCTGCTTTGTTTTGCCTACCGGCCCTGCCCTCCTGGACATCCAAGACCAGTCACAGATTTACTATTATTCCCTGATTGACTTACTTTCCCCAACAGGAAAGTCCTACCTTCTCCCAGAAGTGACAGGAAAGGAATTACAGAAACTTTTCTACCTCTCTACCTGCTTTGTTTTGCCTACCGGCCCTGCCCTCCTGGACATCCAAGACCAGTCACAGATTTACTATTATTCCCTGATTGACTAACTTTCCCCAATGGGAAAGTCCTACCTTCTCCCAGAAGCGACAGGAAAGGAATTACAGAAGCTTTTTTACCTCTCTACCTGCTTTGTTTTGCCTACTGGCCCTGCCCTCCTGGACATTCAAGACCAGTCACAGGTTTACTATTATTCCCTGATTGACTAACTTTCCCCAACAGGAAAGTCCTCCCTTCTCCCAAAAGAGACAGGAAAGAAATTACAGAAACTTTTCTACCTCTCTACCTGCTTTGTTTTGCCTTCCAGCCCTTGACTCCCGGACATCCAAGTCCAGTCACAGATTTACTATTATTCCCTGATTGACTAACTTTCCACAACAGGAAAGTCCTACCTTCTCCCAGAAGTGACAGGGAAGGAATTACAGAAAGTATGTTATTTGGTGGTAATCCTATTTTAAATTGTATGTAAAATTGCTCTACCAATTACTAGATGCTAGTATAGGATCCTGGCCTGAGAAGCCTGCAGCCGAAACCCCCCAAACCTGCCTCATCCTAGCCTCCTTTTCCTTCATCTGACCCGGTTTTCTCCTTATACCTTACTACCTCCTATAGTGGTTCCTCACTCCACATTATTGGATTTGGCCATGAGATGGCAGTCTTTACCCACCTATAACCTCTCCTCCTCACACCATCTGTCTCACCATAACGTATATCTAGTCTTTTCTCTTTCTTTTGCAACTGCTTGTTAACAGTCCTACCTACCTCTAATTTTCACTCCACTCCTTTCCTCATTACAGTTCCCTAAACATCCCCCTAACCAGCCTGCTTACCTCCCTCTGTACTTACCTTTACTATACTGATTGTTCTTCACACTGTCCTGCTGCCTTCTTTCTTTGGGTCTCCTCCGTGCCACCCTTCCTATCTATAACTATGTCTGTCTTGACTATCTTCCTGTCTCCATAGTGTCTTATCCATCTCACTTACCCCTAATATACCTTTGTCCACTTTAACTCACTACATCTATGCACTTCCCCCTTTCCCCTCACCCATCTTCTATACTTGCCCAGTAAACCTATTCTCATGTCTTTCTATGACCTCACTATCTAACCTCTGCTAAGCTCAGTCTTCCGGCTTGCATTTACTCACACCTACCTAACTCCTCCCCCTTTCCCCATCTACATCCGCCCTTACCTATCATAAAGACCAATTTCTCCAGGGTGCCATCTTTAAACCCCTGGATCTGCTCGTGGCTGCTGTGCATTCCTGGCCTTGCTATGCCATAATTCCTGTAAGTGCAATACTCTTATGCTTACAATGTTTTGCTGCAGTACTGTCTGGAACATGTATATAATTTCCAGTCCTGTTTATATTTGAGTGTGTTTAGTGTCTGTTTTATAGAATGTGTACCTGTCAAATGTGTTATTGAACTGCTTACCAGTACGTTGTCTAGTGCTTGTTTATAGAATGTGTACGTACTGAATGTGTTAAACTCCCTGTAAGTGTAACTGTGCACATTACCACTGCCGTTGCTAAACAAAGTACTGCAATCTGTGGTATGATGCCTTTTAACCTGAACAACACTGCACTGTTTGAGACTCAAACTTTAATTACTACTCTCCAGTAGCGCAGCTCTAAAGGAATTAACCAGTTATAGAGCTTTCTAACCTTTATCTGGTGTTGATTCCTTGTCGCTAACCACTTCCACGTGGTAGTTGACAAAACTAGTATCGGTGTTTAGTCCCATTAGTTGCTCTTTTACTTACCAGCTGCAAAAGCGGGAAATGAGAGGCTTAATACCCCTTGTCTGTACATCGCCTATGTATGTTTCCCATTCCTACTCCAATCTAAGTTGTTACTTAATGACTGTACCATCTTTTGGCTGCACTTTTGGTCGCCGGCCACAGTAGTGTGAAATGAGTGAGCGATACCTTTAAGAAGGTAATGTTATGCATTGTACTATTCCAGCTCCAGGCTAAGCTGTTGAATCCACAAATGCACCCTCGCTTGCTGCTTATTTGTTCACCAGCTGATATAGCAGGAAATGAGTGATTGTTCCGATCTAGAACGTAATATTTAATTATACCATCCCAGCTACAACCCACATTGCTGCTTCCAAGGCGATACCTACACCTACTGCTATGAGTGATTGTCGATATTTTGTAAGCAATATCCAGCAATATAACCATCCCAGCCAAATTATGCCTTACAAGGTTTTACCTACATCTACTGCTCTTTTGTTTATCAGCCGCATTAGTGGCAAACTAGCATTCTACTCCTTTCTGGATGTTATGTACTGCTACCTTTGTAACCCCATAAAGATATATTTTTTTGATGAACTACATTCATAATTCCTGTCTTAAGCTCACCAGCTGCAGTAGCGGGAAATGCTATACACAGCATTGTATTACTAAATTCAAAGCATTACCTACAATTAGCGTATTTTCCTCACCAGCAGCATTAGCGTGAAACAAGTGTATCTACCCTAGTTATACTGGACTACATATGGGAATGTAACCACTCTCACTCTAAATGGACTAAATCCACCATAAATGTACCTACAAAAGAGTGGTAATCCTATTCTCACCCAAATACATGTGCCCCAATTGTCCGGGTTTATCGGATACACCCTTCACAGCCCAACTGTACTAGGGATTGCAAAGGACACACCAGCTAGTTGTTCGCTTGCATAGACTGAGCTGTGCCCTCTCCATTTTAGTTCTTAATACTGGCCTATATCCTGTCAGATTGTAGGAAGGGTTTTTGCTGTACAACCTGCCTAATTTTTAAGGGTTTATCTGTGTGAAAAAGCAAGTCTTCTGTGAAACACCCGGTCCAACTTAGCCAGTTAAAGACTTATGCAACTTTGACAGCAGCTGTTATACTATTCATTAAGCCTATTGTTGAAGTGATTTGATGACTATTTGTGTAGGGATTGGTACCTGAAGCATTTGTGTTTGTTTATAGCTATACTCTCTGCTGCTTAACCTGTTATATGTGCATGACTCTCAACAGCTGCTTAACCTACAAATCTCTGTTTTATTATTCCAGTAATTGATTTTTAAATATCTTCTTTAATTATTTTCTCCAGCTTTTTCTACCTCTCTACCTGCTTTGTTTTGCCTACTGGCCCTGCCCTGCTGGACATCCAAGACCAGTCACAGATTTACTATTATTCCCTATTGACTAACTTTCCCCAACAGGAAAGTCCTACCTTCTCCCAGAAGCGACAGGAAAGGAATTACAGAAAGTATGTTATTTGGTGGTAATCCTACTTTAAATTGTATGTAAAATTGCTCTACTACTTACTAGGTGCTAGTATAGGATCCCGGCCTGAGAAGCCTGCAGCCAAAACCCCTCATACCTGCCTCATCATAGCCTCTTTTTCCTACATCCGACCTGGTTTTCTCCTTATACCTTACTACCTCCTATAGTGGTTCCTCACTCCACATTATTGGATTTGGCCAATAGATGGCAGTCTTTACCCACCTATAACCTCTCCTCCTCACACCATCTGTCTCACCATAACATATATCTAGTCTTTTCTCTTTCTTCTGCAACTGCTTGTTAACAGTCCTACCTACCTCTGATTTTCACTCCACTCCTTTCCTCATTACAGTTCCCTAAACATCCCTCTAACCAGCCTGCTTACCTCCCTCTGTACTTGCCTTCATTATACTGATTGTTCTTCACACTGTCCTGCTGCCTTCTTTCCTTGGGTCTCCTCCGTGCCACTCTTCCTATCTATAACTAGGTCTATCTTGACTATCTTCCTCTATCCATACTGTCTTATCCATCTCCCTTACCCCTAGTATCCCTTTGTCCACTTTACCTCACTACATCTATGCATTTCTCCCTTTCCCCTCACCCATCTTCTATACTTGCCCAGTAAACATATTCTAATGTCTTTCTATGACCTCAATATCTAACCTCTGCTGAGCTCAGTCTTCCGGCTTGCATTTGCTCACACCTACCTAACTCCTCCCCCTTTCCCCATCTACATCCTCCCTTACCTATCATAAGGACCAATTTCCCCAGGGCACCATCTTTAAACCCCTGGATCTGCTTGTGGCTACTGTGCATTCCTGGCCTTGCTATCCCATGCTTCTTGTAAGTGCAATACTCTTATGCTTACAATGTTTTGCTGCAGTACTGTCTAGAACTTGTATATCATTTCCAGTCCTGTTTATATTTGAGTGTGTTTAGTGTCTGTTTTATAGAATTTGTACCTGCCAAATGTGTTATTGAACTGCTTACCACTACGTTGTCTAGTACTTGTTTATAGAATGTGTATGTACTGAATGTGTTAAACTCCCTGCAAATCTAACTATGCACATTTCCACTGCCATTGCTAAACGAGGTATTGTAATCTGTGGTATGATGCCTTTTAACCTGAACAACGCTGCATTGTTTGAGACTCAGACTTTAATTACTACTCTCCAGTAGCACAGCATTAAAGAAATTAACCAGTTATAGAGCTTTCTAACCTTTATCTGGTGTTGATTCCTTGCCGCTAACCACTTCCACGTGGTAGCTGACCAAAGTAGAATCGGTGTTTAGTCCCGTTAGTTACTCTTTTACTTTCCAGCTGCAAAAGCGGGAAATGAGAGGCTTACTACTCCTTGCCTGTACATCGCCTATGTATGTTTCCCATTCCTATTTCAATCTACGTTGTTACTTAATGACTGTACCCTCTTTTTGCTGCTCTTTCGCTCACTGGCTACAGTAGCGTGAAATGAGTGAGCGATGCCTTTAAGAAGGTAATGTTATGCATTATACTATTCCAGCTCCAGGCTAAGCTGTTGAATCCACGAATGCACCCTCACTTGCTGCTTATATGCTCACCAGCTGATATAGCAGGAAACAAGCGATTGTTCCCATCTAGAACGTAATATTTAATTATACCATCCCAGCTACAACCCACATTGTTGCTTACAAGGCAGTACCTACGCTTACTGCTAGGAGCAATTGTCCCTATTTTGTAAGCAATATCCAGTAATATAACCATCCCAGCCAAGTTGTGGCTTACAAGGCTGTACCTACACCCGCTGCTCTTTTGCTTATCAGCCACATTAGTGGCAAACTAGCATTCTACTCCTTTCTGGATGTTATGTACTGCTACCTTTGCAACCCCATAAAGATATTTTTTTTGCTGAACTACATTCATAGTTCTTGTCTTAAGCTCACCAGCTGCAGTAGCGGGAAATGCCATAACAGAATTGTATTGCTAAATTCAAAGCATTACCTACAATTAGCGTCTTTTCCTCTCCAGCAGCATTAGCGTGAAATAAGCGTATCGACCCTAGTTATACTGGACTACATATGTGAATGTAACCACTCTCACTCTAAATAGACTAAATCCACCAGAAATGTACCTACAAAAGAGTGGTAATCCTGTTCTCACCCAAATACATGTGCCCCGATTTT
Source organism: Protopterus annectens (assembly GCF_019279795.1). Lineage (NCBI taxonomy): Eukaryota > Metazoa > Chordata > Ceratodontiformes > Protopteridae > Protopterus > Protopterus annectens. The sequence continues at coordinate 1,805,537,798 of NC_056733.1, read as the reverse complement.
CTGTGTTTATCGGATACACCCTTCACAGCCCAACTGTACTAGGGATTGCAAACAATACACCAGCTAGTTGTTCGCTTGCATAGACTGAGCTGTGCCCCCCCCCCCCAGTTTAGTTTTTAATACCGGCCTATATCCTTTTGGATTGTATGAAGGCTTTTTGCTGTTGAACCTGCCTAATTTTTAAGGTTTTATCTGTGTGAAAAAGCAAGTCTTCTGTGAAACACTCAGTCCTACTTAGCCAGTTAAAGACTTATGCAACTTTAACAGCAACTGTTATACTATTCATTAAGCCTATTGTTGAAGTGATTTGATGGCTATTTGTCTAGGGATTCGCACCTGAAGCATTTGTGTTTGTTTTTAGCTATACTCTCTGCTGCTTAACTTGTTATATGTGCATGACCCTCAACAGCTGCTTAACCTACAAACTTCTGTTTTATCACACCTGTAATTGATTTTTAAATATCTTCTTACATTATTTTCTCCAGCTTTTTCTACCTCTCTACCTGCTTTGTTTTGCCTACCAGCCCTGCCCTCCTGGACATCCAAGACCAGTCACAGATTTCCCCAACACGAAAGTCCTACCTTCTCCCAGTAGTGACAGGAAAGGAATTACAGAAAGTATGTTATTTGGTGGCAATCCTACATTAAATTGTATGTAAAATTGCTCTAGCACTTACTAGGTGCTAGTATAGGATTCCAGCCTGAGAAGCCTGCAGCCAATACCCCCCATACCTGCCTCATCCTAGCCTCCTTTTCCTTCATCTGACCCGGTTTTCTCCTTATACATGTCTACCTCCTATAGAGGTTCCTCACTCCACATTATTGGATTTGGCCACTAGATGGCAGTCTTTACTCACCTATAACCTCTCCTCCTCACACCATCTGTCTCACCATAACATATATCTAGTCTTTTCTCTTTCTTCTTCTTCAACTGCTTGTTAACAGTCCTACCTACCTCTGATTTTCACTCCACTCCTTTCCTCATTACAGTCCCCTAAGCATCCCTCTAACCAGCCTGCTTACCTCCCTGGTACTTACCTTCACTATATTGATTGTTCTTCACACTGTCCTGCTACCTTCTTTCCTTGGGTCTACCCACTTTCCGTTCGCCCTCCAGGCTCATTCGTCTCCCCTACCCTACCCCCAGTTCCCACCCACCCCATTGGTCCTACTTTTATACTACCTAACCACACCCCTTCCCACTCCCACCAATCACATACACCTTCACCATTGGCCAACTACCTCCAACTCCCTCTTTTAACACACCACTCCCTATCTTCACCCACCACACCCACCACCTATCTCTCTCCACACCAAGTATAACTCTTTGACTATAGCAGGAACCTAACAACTTACCCATCCAAATGTATAAGCTATGCACCCCAGCCCAATTACAGAAGTTACTCATACTTACACTTCTACCACCTTTAACAATTGTCTACTTACTATCCTCTTATGAACACCCATTACATCCACACCTTCACTACCCCAATAAGCTAACAACCTCTCCTTTTCTAGTTATCCTCACTAACCATTTTAACATTACATCTAAACCCAGCTATCTACTAGCAAAATACCATAGGACAGCCCACATTAGATATAACTCTCACAATCCCAGAAAATCCCTCAATATATATAGCAGATTCCCAAACCCAAGTCTACAAATACTACTTCTATCTTTACAAGATGGAGACATTCACCCTAACCTAGGCCCAACAAGTTCTACTACCACTCACCTCCTCAACCCCAACAATTCTTCTATTCACTCCCTTACCAAACCTCAAACTCACTCTTACTAGCACATATCAATATATGTAGTATAAATCATAAAACTGCACAACTTCATGCTCTCTTGGAAGTCTACTCCTCTGACATAATCTGCTTAACAGTAACTTGGTTAAAACCTGTAACTAAAGACAATGAAATCATCCCACCTGGTTATAATATCTTATGACTTTACAGAACAGCCAAAAAGGGTGGTGGAATAGCTATCCTATTTAAATCAGGATTACAGATTGCTACCTATGATTATAAACCACCCCAAGACTCAAATGCTAAAATTCTTATTACCAAACTTCAACTTAACACATTCAAATCCATCTATATATCCATCCACTCTATCAGAATGAGAACTAAATCTGCCCCATGGATCTCAAAAAAAACCAAGCATCAAATCGATCTCAGAAACAAGTGTTGGGCTAAATACTGTTTAACCAAAAGCCCTGTAGACCAAAAAAACTTCAGACAACTGAAAAATAACACTAAAAATGCTATACTGTCTGACAAAAGAAACTACTACCAGCAAAATCCCCATAATAAACCACAAATGTTCTGGGCAAGTATTAACCAATAACTATACCAAGGTCAATCCATCACACCAAACCTACAAGGCACAAACCAGGATAATCCTAAGCAGACTGCCAATGCCTTTAATACCTTTTTTACTGAAGCCATTCAAACTCTTGCTAGTCAGTTATCAACTCAGAACTTAACTTTATACAAATCTAACACTATCCCACCCCCTCCATTTCTCTTCCAACCAGTCCCAACTACATATATTCCTACCCTTCTCCTAAATCTAAAACCATGCTCTCCTTCAGCAGACCAACTACCCACTGAATATCAACAAATAGCAGCCAAATCCATTGCCTATCCCATTTCCATTCTCATTAATAGAACCATCACTGAAGGACACATTCCTAAAATCTGGGAGGTTTCCCATATTATCCCCCTTCACAAGGGTGGAAACTGTACTGAATTCTCCAATTACCATCCCATAGCCCTACTTTCTCCCTTAGCTAAGCTCATGGAAAAAATGCATCCACAAGCAATTGCTAGACCACCTAATCTAAAATAATTTATTTTCCAGCTGCCAGCATGGTTTCAGAGCTTCCCACAACACTACTACTGCCCTCCTTTCCTTTACTGACCGTATTAACAAAAACCTCAATTTGTTTTCCTCTGCACTGTTTATAGATCTGTCTAAAGCTTTCAATATGGTAAAACACCAGATACTTATACATATCCTCAAATCCGTGTTACTAGAGCCAATAGCTATAAATGGTTCCAGTCCTATTTAGATAACAGACAACAGGCTGTACTCTGGCACAACACTTTATCTACCAACCTCCCCATTAACCTTGCTGTCCCTCAAGGGTCCATTCTAGGACCTCTCCTGTTTTCTATATTTATCAATGACCTTCACCTAGAAATCCCCAAGCAACATGCATACAATATGCAAATGATTCCACACTGATATGCTCAGACACATCTATATCAGAACTTACCTCCCTTACCCGAAAGGTGTTTAACACAGTTGAACTATGGTTTACACAATGCTGTCTCCTTCTGAACCCCCAAAAAATTAAGATCCTCCTTTTTACCCCTACTCACAAGTCAGCCCCTGTAGATTTCACAGTCACATCCAATAATGGTACTCTCATTTCCCCCAGATCCAACTACCAAACTACTAGGTATCACCATAGATAACAACCTTAACTTTGACACCCATATCAAAAATAGTATAAAAATTGTTAATAGAAAACTAGGCTCTCTCTATAGGATCACACACTTCCTCTCTCCTGCAGCTAGGATAACTATTGCTCATACCCACCTAATCTCAACTCTCCTCTATGCCTCACCTATATATACTAATCTGTCCAAAAACAACCTTAATAAAATGGAAACCTCCTACAATAACATAGCCAGATTTGCTACAAGCAACCCATTTGGAACCCACAACTGTTACAATCTAAAACAGCTAGGATGGCTGGAATTACAAAATCAGCTTAAATTCCACCAACTGTCCATTGCCCATAAAACCCTTTACCATCCAACAAATACCCCTATTCTATCTACTCTCATCACCCCCTACAACAATCTGAAGACCTTACGTTCATCCCATAAACTTCTTGTCAATATTTGCAAATCAAACAACAAGGCTGGAGACTCTCTCTTCTCTAATACTGTTGGAAAATCCTGGAACCTTCTCCCCAGTGAACTTTCCTCACTTCCCTCTATATCACTTTTCAAAACTAAACTGAAACTTTTCCTCAAAATACACTGGTTGTGCCCCTGTACTGAACCTGACTGAACAACTAGCTCTTCTTACTAGGTTCATTCTGCCCTACTCTTTTCAGTAATCTATCCCCTTTCTTAAGAACAACTAACCTTCTACTTTTACATACTATTAATTACATTTTCTTGAATATTATTAATGTAAATACTTTTATACTAATAAAGTGTATATAATCAGCTGCCTTCTCTTCTATATACTAAGTATTTAAACTGCATTTGAATGATACTACTTATACTGGCATATTTTTCTATATGTTATGAACTTCTAATCTCTTTGATTAGTCTCACTAATGTAACTGCATTGTACCTTGTTTACATTAATTTTTGTATATATCATTTTTATTGTTCTCATCAGAGCTTATCTCCCCGGGCCCCTACTGAAAATGGACATGTATCCAGCTAGACTAGCCCGGTCAACAAATGTAAAATAAAAAATAAATAAATATCACTGATAAGTGATGTCTTTTCGTAAGTGTAAGTTGAAGTTGGTGAGCTGAAGAGTAGGAAAGTAAAGGAAGACAGTACACCTACAGTAAATTCATATTTCATTGATAATCACTCATTGTCTCCTGTAGAGTCCTTTTAGTCAAATTATTTTAGTAATAATCTATTTGTTGTTGGCTTATTTAGTGTATGCTCCTCTGTTGCATTTAATTTATCCAAAATGACATATCTAACATGTTTGGGATCTCTTAAGGGTAACTAAATATTGGATATTTTCTAAGTCAACATAATAATTGTTTAAACTACTAACATTCCACCCCGATATATAAAATACTATAGAATAGTAATGGAATAATATAGAATTTCATATCTCTTTTAAGAAAATTCTCCATATAATAATTTAACATATGGAGCTTAGTTGATATTGTTGGTTAAAGGTATGAGTGATAATCCAATAATTCTATCTTCATCTATTGGATTAGGAATGACTTTCATTCCATGTTTAATGGAAAATTCATATTTACTTGTATTTGATACTTTAGAATTGATGTTTTATAGAAGTACTTTTCTAAAGCCTGACCAGAATTTTACCCTACTTATATTTAAAGAAGAAAGGACATTAAATTACACTCCCAAGTATACACACATAAAAGAAACATCCAGTGTTATCAGAGAATATGGTATAACTACTATAATTAAAATAAAAAAAAGAAGCAAAAAGTTTTTTCCAACAATAACTTGAAATGGATTTAACATTCTTATCATTAAATACTAATGGCTTAAATAATGCAAATAAAAGATTAAACTTACTAAAATATTTAAATCTAAATAAGGCACAAGTAGTATTTCTCCAGGAAATGCCTTTTAAGACTAATGATAGCTTTATTTGGAACCCGAAGGACTATACAGTCTTAGCTCAATCATCCTATAGAACAAAGACAAAAGGAGTATCAATTCTCAGGAAGAAAAACATAATCACTCCAAAAGTTATTTATAAATATGAAGACAAAGAAGGTCTACTAGCATTTGTTATAATTAAATGTAATAACAGAACATGGACCTTAGCTAATCTATATTGGTTCCCAGGAATTGGAGCAGGAATGGTTAAAAAACAAATAGATTTTATTTCCAACAATTATAAAGGAAATCTTATACTGGGAGGAGACTTTAATTGTACCTTAGAAGCTTCTGAAACCACCAAGAAGTCTTTTCACATAGCAACTATTTCAAAATCCTTAAAAAAGGAATTGATTCATTTCATTTAATTGACACTTTTAAAGTAAAAGATGATAAATCCTTATTATTTTCCCATAAAGACCATAGATTTGGAACACAAACCAGAATAGACAAATTATTCGTAGTTCTGGATTTGCAAACAAAACTCCTCAACTTCTCAATAGTTCCATGCCCCTTCTCGGATCATGACTCTCTGATAATGAAACTCCAAATAGAGTTCAAACCTTTAATCCTCTCAACTAGAATTCCATCATATATCATGAAAATTAAAGAATTCAGACCCTGGATGTTGTCAGAACTACAATTATTTCTTGAAATTAATAATACAACAGAAATCAATAGAGTCATGGTTTGGGATTCATTAAAAGCGTATTTATTTGGTAAGACCCTTAGCTGGTACAAAAAACAAAGTTAGAGAGTGGGAATCTGAATCATTAGACTTGCAAACCAGACTCTTGACAGCAAAATTAAAAAAAAAAATCAGAATTGTCCAGCAGTCAAAAAGGAAATAGAGGAACTAAATAAAAAATAAAAAAAACGTGTCTAGCCTTGGAAAAATTAAAAATAAACTCATTAGCCACCTCCTCCAGATACCTACATAACTTATCTACAATAATTAAAATACAATCTAAAGCAAATAACATTAGTAGCATATATCATGAAAAGAAAGGGAAAATGTATCAGATATAGGAGACATCCTTGAAGCATTTCTGTTCCATTTTATGGAATATTTTAAAAAAGAAGATTCAGATACCAACCAAATAAACTTAGATACAAACCTTATCATTATAAAAAAATCCCAAAAACTTAAAACTAGACCTACAAAAATTTATATCCTACAAAGAAATTGTTGACAAAATAAAAGAAAGTAAATCTAACAAAGCTCCAGGGATAGATGGTATAATTATGGAAATTTACAAACTTTTCCCTTCAACAGCAATCTCCCTTTTTCATAAAACTTTGCTAGAAGTCCAGTCAGAAGCAAAAATACCACCCTTATGGAAATATTCTCCCATAACACCAATTCTAAAAGATAATAAACCATGAGACCTTTGCATCTCATACAGACCTATATCATTACTGAACAATGATTACAAAATATTCATGTCAATAATAGCTAACAGAATGAAAATCCCACTTTCAAAGACAATTAATAATGATCAAGCTGGATTTTTATATAACAGGCACACACATGATAATATTAAAATGAGACTTACTCTTATAGATTATGTGAATAAAGAAGATAGAGAAACACTTGTAATCAGATTAGACATAGAAAAAGCATTTGATATCCTCAACTGAGAATATCTATTTAAAACTTTAGCATTATTTGAATTTCCTCCTCCCTTCATCTTATTACTAAAAAAATATATATTAATAACTTAGCCTACATTAAATTAGGTCCTTTCACCTCAGAATCTATCCATATAACAAAAGATACCAAACAAGGATTCCCCCTTTCTTCTATTTTATTTACTTTGGCTATAGAAATACTTGCAGAAATAATACACAATAATCCAAGAATAAAAGGAATAGAAGTCTATGACCAGTACATATCTAAAATAATGCTTTTTGCTGAGGATATTTTATTAACCCTATCAAACTCCAGAGAGTCATTAGGAGAGCTAGAAGAAGTAATGGAGAAATTTTATAAGATTTCAGGTCTACACTTTAATAGGTCAAAATCAAAATTTCTATTTTTAAATAAGAAAAAAAGAACTACAAGTTACAGATAAATCCATCATAGGAAAACAACAACGTACGCTAAATTATTTAGGAATAGTGTTATGCAAAAATATAAATGAAACAATATTAATAAATTATAAAACATTATTGAAACAATAAAAAAAAGAAAAGTGGAACAAAATTATATTAACTTTTGAAGATAGATTGCAATTAATAAAAATGATCTTATTGCCAAAAATACTATATGTAGCATTAGCAATACAGTTAATTCCTGAAATATGCATTCTTAAAGAAATAAACTCATGTTTAATGAAATGTTTATAGTATCCCAAAAAGAATAGAGATGCTCTAACTCATCACATTAGACCCTGGAAACAAGGAGGATTGAACTTCCCAGAAATAGAGACATATATAAAAGCATATGTGCTTAAAACTACAATAGACTAGATAAACCTAAATTATTTTGCCAACTGGAAAGAATTAACAATGGCTTTATTAAGAAATTAATTTAATCTGTTAAAAAAATTTTAATAGTAGACAAATCAAACAAACCCTGGTACATACTATGCATAAGTATATGATATAATATAACAAAACCTTCTAAAACAACACTGATTAATCATTACATCAATTCCTTTAGGAAACTTATCAATGTAAACATAGATCTAAGACTTTGGTTTGACCTTTTAACCCCATTTACCATCACTAAGAACTTTCCTCACAAAATATATAGATCACTATAACTTCCTGGGAACAAAATGGATTCTTATGTTGGTTTCCATGTATAAATAAATTAAAAGTTTTAGATATACATATGATAAAAACTGCTTACAATATTCCAACACAGGACTGGTTAACCTTATAAGGCATTCTAATGTACACTCAAGATTTATGCATATTAATTAATAATTCCTCATTTAAAGATATTCCAAATCTAATAAGTTTTCTGTATGAATTTATATATAATACTTGTGAAAAGAAAAATACCATTTCAAATATATATATATAAAGAATTAATAACATATAAAACAATTCCCAAACCATCATACTGGCAGTTCTTAACAAAAGGTCAGTCATTGCAGTTAACAGAAGAAATTAAAACTAACATCTTACTACCAGTTAAGTTCACCTCTAACACACAGTACTGGAAAATATTTAACTTGAAATACTTACATAGAGCATTTTTAACACCAGATAGAATTAAAAAGATAAGTACTACTACAACTGTTTTTTTGTTGGAGGTGTGAAAAGTCAAATAAAGCAGACTGGATTCATATTTTTTATGAATGTAATAAAATTAAATGATATTGGAATGGAATCAATCATTTTTTACAAGCTTTATTTAATGAATCCTTTACCTTAACTAAAGTATTGATAATTCTAAATGTAAATGAAGGTCCCTACCTGAATAAGACAAATATGTATTTGTTATGGACAATACTTGCTATATCTAGGAAATGCGTAACCAGAAGGTAGAATTCAAATACACCCCTAACCTTGGAAGAATTCTACACTTTAATGAAGACAACTGCATTGATGGAAATAAAAATCAAAGAACTACAAATCTTTACCAGGCCATTGGTAAATAATCCTTGGGAGAAAGTTATATCTTTGTTGGACACTCTGCAATAAGCAATATTGTATCTCTGATAACTGATCTGTTAATTCTATATTTAATAACATATAGTGTATATAATTGAAAGTCAGGCTATTGTAAATATTGTATATAGTTGTTTAAAAATAATATTTAAAAATATTATGTAAATGTTATTTTAATTGAATAAAAATATTTGAGAAAAGAAAGTAAGCATCACCCCCTGTGTCTATTAAACAAACGTACATTCCAAAAAATGTAGGGGAACCATATAAATATATAAGAACTAAGAATGGGGTTGAAAATGACTCCACAAAAGTATTCAAGAGGATATGGGTGGTGGACAAATGGTAAGGGAGAAGGTAGGGCTAGCGGAGAGGAGATATAACATGTTAGGAGACTTCATATGGCAGAACAGATTTGCATATGCGTTCCGGCCCCAAAATCCGGACAATACCAAGAAAGGAGGGGGGGTATCCATATTCATCAAGGACATCCACACCTCAAGACTGGTGGCAACGCACGATGCATCGGAGACCATCCAGGTGCAATTAACCATAGGCAAGACTGCTCTGCAAATTGTAGCATGTTACAGGCCACCCTCACAAACTCAGGAACCTCACATGGCCTTCCTGAAAACACTAGAGGGGATAAATGTATCACCAAACACCATCATACTAGGTGACTTCAATTACCCTAATATAGACTGGGAACACTACTCAAGCCCAAACACCCTAGCCCAAAAGTTCCTGGAATTCATAAACTCAAATGCCATGGAACAACTAGTCACCATCCCCACAAGAGGAGATAACATACTTGATCTCATCATCACGAACATGGGAGCACAATGTTCAACACCGAAGTATACCCCTCACTGGTGAGATCAGATCACAAACTAATCTCGCTGGAGGTCCTCATCCCACCCCACCTGAAATAAAAAGACCACAGTAAAGAACTTCTCAAAAGCCGACTTCACACTTCTAAAGACTAGTGTGGTCTCCTTTAAGGCCCCGAGCCGGGAAAACAGTACTCAAGCCACTGAATCACTTACAAACACCTTCTACCAGCACCTGCAGGACTGCATGGATAAGGCAATCCCAAACAAAACAAAGACTCTTAGTACCAAAGGCAAGCGTCCAGTCTGGTGGACCCCAGCCATAAACAAACTCTACAATAAAAGGAGGAAGCTACTACAAGATAGAGCAAAATCCTTAAAAGGTAAGACACCCTTGATCACTATAAGTAAAAACCTAAGAGCTCTCATAAAATCATCCAAAGCAAATTTCGAGAGAAAAATAGCTAAAGACTCAAAAGACAATCATAAGGCCTTCTTTAGCTATGTTAGAAACCTAGGAGGAAACTCCCAGATATGCTCAGAACTAGTTCAAAATGATGTGAAGATTACTGATCCTACAGACATTGCCAACATACTGGCTGACAGGTTCAGTGCAAACTTCTCCCCTCCCCAAAAGGAGAGATATCTATACCAAACGATTGCAGCCCCCAAACATCTCCAGCGCCCAAGTGAGAACTGCTCTCTCCAAAGCAAAAACACAGCATCCATGGGACCTGATGGTGTCCCCGGCTGTGTGCTCCACGAACTCAATGAGGAATTAAACCCACAGCTAGGACAGCTGTTTAATCAAAGTCTTACCTCTGGATACGCACCCAGGAGTGGCGCACTGCAACTGTGGTCCCACTTCACAAAGGCGGTGCCTCCACCGACCCTGGAAATTACCGCCCATTAGCTTGACAAGCCTTATCTGCAAAGCCATAGAGAGGATCATAATGGACCTCATAAATAAAGACATAGGAATTTGCAGACTTTGGATCCAACCCAGTTTGGCTTTGTCAAAGGCAGATCATGCCTTTTAAACTTGGTTGACTTCTTGAAACAGTCACCAAAGCCATTGGCGAGGAAAGGCAGTCCATACAGCCTACCTCGATCTGGCTAAGGCCTTCGATACAATACCCCACTCGGGTATCATTGAAAAACTCATCAGCTTAAATGTTAACCCATACATCACAAGATGGGTTGCAAACTGGCTGAATGACAGAACCCACAGGGTCAGAGTTGCTGGCGCCATGTCAGACTCAAAACCTGTCACAAGTGGTGTCCCACAGGGCTCAGTCCTGGGCCCACTCTTGTTTGGCATCTACTTTTCCGAAGTACAAGCAAACACAGGAGGGTTATGGCTGACAAAGTTTGCAGATGACTGCAAACTGGGCCATAGTAGAAAACACATCTGACACAGATATCCTTCAGAAGGGTCTCACAGAAACGGATAACTGGTGCCAGAGCCACGGCCTGAAGTTAAATGCCAAAAAATGCATAGTCATACCCTTTGGGAAAAACAAGGTTACCCCAAGCTACCAAATAGGTGGCAATCCACTGAGCACAGAAGAAGTTATCAGGGACCTGGGGACCCAGGTTGATAGTAGTCTGTCATTCGACACCCATGTAGCTAAAGTAGTTAGGAAGACCTTCTACATTGCCCACCTTATCATGAAGGGATTCTCATCTAGATCAAGGGAGGTCATAGTCTCCCTTTACTCATCACTCATCAGACCAATGATTGAGTACAATGCCCCATTCAGGATGTATCTGACCCGACACTTGCAGCAGCTGGAGAGGCCACAAAAGTTCCTCACAAAAAGGATAAAGGGTCTCAAAAATCTGTCCTATGCCGCCCGACTGAAAGAACTCCAGCTCTATTCAGTCGCTTACCGCTTGCTCAGAGGTGACCTTTGCCTGACATACAAGGCCATGTCAAACCCAGATTTGATGAATATGCTTCACCTCAAAAAATCTAGATCCATCAGAGCCACAAGGGCGGGAGACTTAAACCTCGACACGGCTATTAATAGGACGTGCTGGAGGGATAGATTCATCACCCAAAGACTCCCTATGCTGTGGAACAAAATCCCGGTACATGTGAGGCAGAGCACCTCGCTGGCCTTGTTCAAGAGAAATCTTGACCAATGGATGGGAGATCGCAGATATACCCCAGGGATTACCTCAGTGTCACTGCTCGACAGAGGCACAGCAAAATAATGGGTATAGTTCCCCATACTAAAGGGGTGGCGTAAGCCACAAAACGATGGGCTAGGCTTGTAAATGCCCTCGGGCAGATAGCCTAGTATGAACCTATGAACCTATGAACCTATATTGCTGTTTTCTTTCCTTTTCTTTTTTTTTTTCTTTTTTGCTACTAAGCAAATGTAATGTAACACAGGCAGAAACTAGCAAGCTAGTAATGTGAGATACTAAAATAAAATTATATTTATGAAGTTATCTATATGAGCTATGCTTTTTTCATATGCATTTCTATTAACATTACTTGACTTACAATGTGGCTAGGCATATAGCTGTAGGTACAGAAACAACTCATGATACAGCAGATTATGATTAGTTCTCTGGCCATAACCAAATTATTATGTATTCAAGAAATTTGCCTTAAGAGCAAAGTTTTTTTTTCATTCTTTGTTAATTGGGTTAGTTCTACTTGGCTAGTACCCTCTTTTCAGGGGGAAACCCGAGGTAGTATTGATACTACTACAGGAAATTTGACAAGGCATCTAGAAACTTCTCCTACTCTTTTTGTTAGGTACCATGGGATCTTTTACAACCATTTGAGCTACTTTTCACTCAGGCAGATGGGAACCTCGATTTAATATCTCATGCAAGGATGACACACTCAGGAATGCAACATACAGCCACCCCCCCATGATGCACTTCAGTGTCACTAGTTCATCTAACTAGTGTGGGAATGGAACCCACAACCTTCTGCATGAAAGTTGAGTGTGTGACCTGTTGTACACTGTCACTGTAGAAGGGAATCTTTTAAAACCCTTCCAAGAAAAAATAATAACACAAGTGTAACATCACCAATGTGACCAAAATTATTTGTATCCTTTTCTGCCTTGATGTATGTACCAGTTAAATAAGGGTGGCAATTATAAGATAATTCTAAAATGTGCCTGCTTTTGAGCACATATTTGTTTTGTTCTTCCTAATAAAAAAAAATCTAATTTATGACATTTGCACTTAAAGTACTCAATATCTAAAAAGTCTTCCATTTTGGGGCCAGTGAGAGCTATGGATGTAATAAACCATGTTCTCTACTTCTTCACTTCTGGCTGCCATTTGTGTGACATCATATAGGGTGTTACAGCTTTAAAAACTGTTAGTTGTTTTTACCAATGGTTCTGTGATTATTGCAGTGTAAGCACAGCACAAGAGTTCAAGGTTCATATATAAGAGTCTTGCTACGAGAAGCCTGTAGATTTTTGTGTATGTACCTTGTTAGAACAGCCACAAGATTATTTCTTTCTCATTTTCAGAATATAAATTGGATGCTTCCAATATTACATAATTGCTAATGATTAAATTCTGAATTTGTCAGTCATTAATACTTTCATTTTGTGTAAAGAATTTTTCAAAATGGTTGTGGGCCTAGAAGAGGCACACTACCTTCCTTATGCTTCAGGCAAGTATACTTGCCCAGCATGTATATACAAACTTAAACAAACCCTAAGATTCATAAAGATTCTCTGCACTTGTGCTAATAGTTGGCACAGGTCAGTCAATTAGCTCAATAAAGAGAATCTCTGATTCAGAAACAAGGTAAAGATGCCCGGAGAAATACCTTTTTAGAAGCTAATTACCATACACTTAGTCAAACACTACTGTGAGACCTGACATGCTAGTATTTTCTCACACACATCATGATAACATAGGCACCGCACACACACACTCACACACGCACACAAACTCACAACCACAGACACACACAAATGACCATAAGCAAACCCCTATACAGGCATTTAAATTCACCAAAACACATGGTCACAAACTCACATGCATGCTCTAACAACTACATATATAGGTTCATAGGTTCATACTAAGCTAACTGCCATTGCAAGCCACTTTAAGCCTAGCCAATTATCCCTTGTAAGACTCAAACCCTGCACCTTGTGTTTGTAAGGCAAACACCTTAACCATTAGGCCACCCTCCCAACCCTTGGTGAAATACACATGCACTCACATATACAAACACACACTCTCACTTATGCATCCTTCCATCCATCCATCTGCACACACACACACACACACACACACACACACACACACACACAACTCCACAATACCCACTTGTTGTCATGGTACAATCATGAGCATTCCTATTGGGGTGAATGATTAAAGCCTTCTTTTTTGCATTCACTTTCCTCCTTGAAAATAAATTAACCTGATAGATCAAGCCTCTTAATCACTCTTCCACATTAAATTTCTGCTACTGACATTTTAGGGGGAATCACATGGCTAATTTGCATTAACAATCAGCCTGGACTGCCTAATTTGCATGTGACTTCAACAATAAGTCCACTCCTCATGGGAGTGCAGTGTCTGACTCTGACAAGCTTATTGCAATACGGAAGCATTCCTTTTGCATTGTGGCGAATTTTTCTGAACACCAGTCAAAATGCTTCTCTTAATGTGCCTATAAGCTTTCTTTATTATGTACATACAAAATTATTTTTTTGTGTAAAATAGACAGCTCTTCAATTTGGTTTAATTTTTGGGGAGTTTCTATTTAAGGCAATGACAAGCTAGTTTCAAAATGTTTTTGATTCAGTAAGGTCTCAAATAGAGCATATTCAACCAGTGCAGTTATATCACAATAAGCTTTAGTGGTTGTTACAATTCGAATATAGCTCTTTTCACATCACAAAATATATCATCACTTTCCATCATGCAGTGACATAGAAATGCAAACGAAATAGTAGGATGATTTGTTTATCTTTGTCTTAATAATTGCCTAAAGCTCTAGCTGTGAAAGGAAATGATACCCTGCTGAGCTGTAAAAAGGAAAAAAAAATCATTCTGCCTGTATACGTTTTGAAATGTTATGACAGTAAATTAATAATTTTCTTTTGAAACTCCCTTAAGAGCAAAGTCTTGGGTTTGTTTATTCAGTAAAGATGTGTTGGATTCTTTTCTGTAATGCTTGAAGCCAGATTTTGTTTTGTTTGTATAACATGTGGAAGTCTGACATATGCTGTGTTTTGGGAGAAGTAAAATTATTTCAGTCTGGTGTGTTATAGGTACTATAAGGGGCAATGACTAGCATCAGTCTTATTACTAAATGTATAATATAATGACAAATAACTGCAAACATGATCCAGAGATTCTAAATGAAGACTACAGATGTTTAAAAATTCAGGTGAATAAAATAACTTGATTAATTTATTTGTATGTGAATAAAGAGCTTTTTCTGAAATGATCAGATTAGTGGTCCTTTTGTAAAAAATACTGTATTGTCATGTCCCACTTTATGCAACCATAAGGAATGAAAAAAACATTCATAGCATTTTAAATAAACAAAAACACTGATTAATGAATTAATTAACAAATACATCCTGTGTTTCAACTCAGAATATTCCAAGTATTTTTCACTGTTATAATGTTTATAAAATTCTGTGGTTTCATTAAAAGAAATATTTAATAATTCAGCTTTGATGGTATGATATAGTCTTGCCTTGAGAATCCTGCAACCAGTGCACCAAGCTCAGCTCTTGGGAACAGGAAATGTATACGTACTATAATAGTTATGCATTGTAACCCATGCAACAATAGTACCTTACATGCATCTTCATTTTAAACCATATATCATCCTGGCAGTTCCCTTAATAGTGTGTGGATGAAATAAGGCAGAGTAACGCCTGTGGTGTTTTTGTAGTGAACCAGTAACAACATATAGGTGATAACTGTAGTCTCCACTTTCACTAGCCATCAGAGCAATTCTTTCTTCCAATAAGGATAAGAGCAAGTATCATTCATTCCCTGAAAAGAGAGCAGCCCAATGGCCTATTCATTCCTTGCTCAGGGTCAGAGACCCAGAGTCCATTTGTTCACCCAGTTGGTAAGAGTCAGGTGCTGGGATTGCGCTGCTTGTAGTCATGCAGGCCCCCTCTCCCAATCTTAACTTCTCCATACAGTGCCTGTGGCTTCTACATTTGTTGCTGTCCTAACTGGATGCTTGTATATGTCTCATATATATGACCAACCTCCTTGGCAAATGTGAAGCAAGATTCTTACCCAGCCTATTAAAGCTTCACATCCTGCTGGGGCAGTAGTCAGTTTGTCACAATGCTCCATTCTCCATGAATCCCAAACTTTATATGATGGTCAATACCATTGTTCCAGGTAAGCAGGCCTTCTAGGTACAGGCTTGATAAAAGAACCAGCCCAGGACCACCTTCACATATGCTGTCAATTCGGGGAAACTAAATCCTCCTTTTTCCTTTGGGATTACTAGCTTCCTATTGCCTAGTCCTATGTGCTTACCCTGCTACAGAACATTTCCATTCATCTTCTGAAATTTCACTAGTAACATGGAACACTGGGCCTGTGATAATTGCCTTATAAAAAATCAATATATTTGGCAGGGTAGACATTTTCACTGTTTGAAGTCATCCACGAGGAAAAAAAATTCTGCCTGCTAAGTATTTTCAACTTATATTTAATTTTCTTAAGAATAGGAGTCATGTTGAGTTTTACTAAGATCTCCAACCTGGGTGACATGCAGATGTCTAGATACTTCAGGTCCATGCCTATGTTTATAGGGAAGACACCAGACCCCAGCAGGCTAAACCTGGTATACTCTTTGAATGGAAACATATTTTTTATCTAGATTTGCTTGCAGTCCTAAATAATGCGAGCTTGCATGTAGATACTCCAAGATTTCCCCAGTACAGTGCAATAGTTGGCAAACCAGGTTGCCAATGGCATTATAACTCACTGGATTGTGAGACATGTAGAAGCAAATTGCTCCTACAATAGGGTGTCTAACAATGATGCTACTATGACAAACACATGTGGGGAGAGGAGTAGCTCTGCCTTGTACCTGTATGAAAAGCACATTTTTGTAATAGCATTCCATTTGTATATATTCTAGCTTTGGGGTACTTTTACAATAACCTACAACAACTTATGTATATTTCTGGAAAGCCCAGTCTGCTCATCAAGGCCCATTATAAAGTCCCAGTGGATGCTGTGAAATGTTTTGGAGAAATCTAATGCATAATAGCAGCCTGTGATTGCCCTTTCTGACAACCACATTGGACATCCAACAACTGTCTTATTAATTCAGCACTACCTGATCTTGCTTTGATAAAGCTCAAATGTTTATTCCCCACATAAAAGGCAAGACTTCATCTAATCTGTTGGTTAGCATTTTTGGAAGATAGTGAGATCTGTTTGTAATAAAGAGATTGGTTGGTATTTTGTGGGGTCAGTAGGATCTAGTTTTGGGGACATCAAGACCTTTACACCTGCTAAGACAATGAGGAATTTTTCAATATCTAAGGCTTTATTATACATATAATGAATCCAAAAGTTCTTCCTTAAAACACCTTTACAGTTCAGTTGTAAATCCCTCCATACCTAGAGCCTTACCTGCCATCTATGGCCTGCAAGATTTCTTATTTTCCTAGCAGTGATAGTAAGTTCATTGACCATTTTCCCCTTACAAGCTTGAATCTTTATATAAATCTAGCCAGTCATATATGTCATCATCCCAAAACAATTGATCATTCTCTGCTGTCCGTTGGTATTGTTTGCAAAAAAGTCATTTATTTCTTTAGGGCTAACCTTAATCTACCCCATCCCATTATCTCCTTACCCTTCTTCTCTCTTTACATTTCCAAGCTAACACTTTATTTGAAGTAAAACAGAGACAGTCTCGCCCTCTCGGTTGCATAATGAGCATATACATGTGCCCTGTGTGTTTTTTAGATTCAGCAATCACCCCCCCCCCCGCAGCTGCTCACTTTTACCTAGCACTTTATATTCCTTTTCCTTATTGTCTATATGTTCCTGCCATTCGTTCATCTCTCTCTCTTTCTCTCTCTCTCGCTCTCTCTAATGTATGCCTGTTCTTTGACTGACATAATGTTTAACACACCCTCAGCACTCATTCTTAAATGTGATTGAAACACAGCTTCAAGCAGGATGTATTTTGTCTCTCATACTATATTCAAAACGTAATGGTCCATTTTTTTAACACACTCACAAAACTGTTATTATTATAGAGGAGGGGCAAAAATCTCCAAACTTTTGTAGTTGGATAAAAGGGGGGATGGTTGCAAGAAGAAAGACCAGTGGACTGGGATGTGACCCAAGGAAATCTTGTCATCAATCAACCACATGTCTAATCTACTGGTTACTTCCCTATGGTTAATATAAGTACAGTGCACTGTAGCAGGGTCCCGCACTCTCCATGTGTTGTGTCCACCAAGTCGAGTACAAATAAAAACTCTTTTAATTCTGTTGTTATCTTGGGCAGTTGCATTCCTCTTGCTGGCCATCTTTCTAATCTGGGGTCAGAAACTACACTGAAATCTCTTCCTACTATAATCAATCCCTGAAAATGCTTTAGCCTTTCTATGCACTCCTCATGGCCTGTAGCATATTGGGGTCATCTTCATTTGTTATATATATATATAAATATATATATATATGTGTGTAGGCTAAAAGTAGTCCAACACAGGGAGTATGAAATCTTAATATTAGCCATCTCCAAGCTTTTTCCAAAATTAACCAGCTCTTCTGTTTACTAGTAAGGGTACCCCGCCCCCAATTTGGATGAGGTGGCACATAACATATAATACTGACTATGCCAGTTAGAGAAAATTCTGTGGGCATAACTGGCTTCCACAATAGTGGGACAGTGAAGTGTACCTCATCCCTCCTTATCTGATTGAAAATGGCATTCACTTTTGGTTAGGTGGCTACCACATTGACATTCCAACTAAAACCTTTTGATTCCACTATCTGGTTTAAACTTTTGTCACATCCAACACATTATCCTTTTTATTTCCCACCTGGCTTAAACTGCTGTATGACATCACTTTTTATATTACTAACACCATGATCAATAAAACATTTAAAGAATAACAAAGACTTAGCTACCATAGCCAGTACAACTGGACAGAAGCAATCCATATTGTTTTTACAGGCTCCATACATCTGTGTAAAAAACATTGATTTGCTTATGAAAAGAAGAAAAAAAGAAAATTGACAATGTAGATCATCAATACACTAGCTATGATCCAAGTCTCATCTTAGTACTCCTGCAAGGCAAATGTAGACAGCACAACACAGATCTTTCTTGCAAGACAGTTTGCATGTGCTCAGCTGGGGATGAGTTGTCCAAATAGAGATCCTCTTCTACCTGAGAGTCTCCAAAGTTTTTTCAATAATGGTAATTTCATCCAGCTGAATTTCAGGGCCAGAGAAACTCATATCATCACTGGGGTCTGATTTCACTGAACTGTCCATAGCGGCCGGTGGTTCATATCTATTTGCAGCTTGAATATCATTGAGGAACAGAACTAATTTAGCTTTACCTTACTGCTGATATTCTACCCATTCCTGGTCCTTGCACTTTTTAGTGCTGGGTAATTTACTGGGAGAACCATTTGCAGAAAGATCTCCCTTCTTTGTGTTTGTTATTGCACCTGCCACATGTCCTGCTGCTTTGCCATATGTACCCCCTGTTTTCCTTCCTTGGCTAACTAGAAAGGAGTCCACATATGAGGGTGTTTGAAAGATGATATGTTGTTTTTTCTTAGCAAGGCATAATGATGCAGTACTTGGAATCCCAGTTCCCTGCTAAGTCAATAGTATGGGGCAAAGGCCTTCTTTTTAAAGTAGAGAGATGTGCTGTAGTCAGGGGGCATCATGACCTGGAGACCTGCAATCTGAAGGTTAGGACCTTTTGCTCTTGCCTTGTATAATAGCCATGCCCTATCATTGCAGTCCAAGAACTTTGGGATGGACTGCTATGTGTCCATTCAATTATAGAGAGAGACCTATGTCCCATTATTTTTGCAAGTTCTGTCCTTATAAACTGTAGTGGCTTTTTCCCTTTCACCTTGTCCATCAGACCATTTACAATTATATTGTTCCATTATCTCCCATTTTCAAATTCTTCCTCCTTTGACTCAAGTTGTAGTGCATGAGTCTGATGATCATGGACTGTGCTTTAATGACTGGCTACTTTCGCCCATTGTTCTTTCGTCACCTTCTGTTGTAATAATTTTTCACTGGGCATCTTGTCAAGCAGCAACTTCTTTCAGCTGTTGGGTATCTACTACAGTATTTTTTATCATGTCAGTCAGCAGCTTGATTGATGATCGTAAGGTACGTAGTGATTTTGACACTGTCAGTGGATTCTTCGCCATGTTCCTGTTACTTTCAATGCTCAGAGCCACAGTCAAAGATTGTGCAGCAGTTGCTGAGCTCCAGATTTAATTTTTCGACCTTTGCTTCAGATTCTGACCCTTTCCCAATATTATTCAATATATTGGGGTTACATACGGAACTCAGGTATTAAATAAAAAGATTCTCATTTTTTCGACATATGGAGCACTGAGTGTTTACACTTCCAACTCTTGCACGTACTCATGCATGTCCCACTTTTTTAAATTTGATTAACTATTGTATTAAAGGACCATTATTATAAAAAAACTGAAATATATATCCCTGTAACACAGAAAGTAGCAATTATTAATTTTTACTTTGATTAAACTCAAAATTGACTGAGGATAGCCATTGGGATATGGATTTGATTTTTGGCTATTACATTCAAAAAATTCCATTAAAATACAGTAACAATGAAAAATCCAGCAACTCCTCAAAGTTAGCCATCAAACTCAAATCATGGCTGGACTATGAAAGTTAGAACTACTTTTATCAGCCATCAGATTCACTATGTCATCCTGGTAAGTGAAGGCAATGCCATTTACTACCATTTCTGCACACAGCTGAGTATTACCTGCAAGGTTTCTAATATAGCTGAAGAAAGCCTTGTGAATGTCCTGAGCTTGGGAAGCTATATGGTCTCATAACTGGCCTTGTTGGACTTCAATAGGTCTCTTAGTTTCTTATTTAGTTGAATCAGAGAGCCCTTATCTCTATGAGAGTTGCTCTTTCTGATTTTGGCTATGCCTTTTTTCTTTTGTTATATAGCCTGTTAAGTTAAGGATTTCACTAGTATGGCTTGTTTTTGGTTTTAGATCCGGGCCTGCTTCTGGTAGGTATAGTAGCATCAGTGCAACCATTTACATGTTACAGGGTTTCTGTAAATAATCATGCAAAGGTATGTGTGTTTTGGGGGTTTGAGGAGCTGTGAATTTTGACAAACTGTCATTTAATAGCATGTAGTTTGCTTTGAATAGTTAAACTCTGCTTAGGGGTAAGAAGAGTAGCTCCATAATCTTTTTTAAAGGTAACCTGCATGACTAGATAGGCAGCTGTAAGTTCACACCTGGTGGGGCCCCCCACAAGCCCTGACGATAGTGTCTGCAGTTAGGGTGACGTCTAGTATTATTTCATGTCTTAATAAATTGGTGGGATTTTTGGCTGAAATGCAATTGGTCCACTGGATCAACACCTAGTATGAAACTGTGAATATATAAATGCCATGTCTAAGGCATGATCATGATTTAAACAGTGCATTTATGATTTCTTCAATGTTACCATTTATTTATTAACACTATATTGCTGATTTTTTAAAACTGTTCTTGCCGATTTGTTGCACTTTTTGTTTGCTGTAGTAGACTAGAGTTAGACCTGCTGAATCTAGTACTGTCTGTTAAATTGAGCACCGCACCAGGCTGTCTTTTATTGGTGAGGCCCCCTTTGCATGCTTGTGGCAGGAGAGTGTAGTTAGGACTCATTTTATTGAAGGTTGTTGGCACAGGTTTCATTATTGAGCTTTTTTATTGGTTAAATTGTTTAATTCAGTGTGCTCACTGTTTTTGCATAAGCCCCACGTTTGCACAGATTGGAGCTTGTTTTACCACAGCTCCACAGAGTTAGGTGACTAGCCACTGCTCTGCTGTATTCATCTGTTTACATGTACTGCACCTTCATGCACCATCATGCAATACCAAACAGTTGGGGTAACCATTGCTGGCTACAGATGCAAAAACTTCAGTAGAACAATATTCCCTTAGTAGCTGCCCATGATACGGCCGAAAAGTCCTTAAATCACACTTAGTTATTCAGAGAGCACCTCAGTTGCACTTTTGCTTCTTAAACAGCCCCAAAACCACCAAATTTACAATAGTTTCATACCATTTAGAGAACTCCTGCTAGTACAGACCCTTTATAGAGCACCCTGCATTAGTATA
Organism: Protopterus annectens; assembly: GCF_019279795.1. Taxonomy (NCBI): domain Eukaryota; kingdom Metazoa; phylum Chordata; order Ceratodontiformes; family Protopteridae; genus Protopterus; species Protopterus annectens. The sequence goes on along the minus strand of NC_056733.1, from coordinate 1,805,515,561 downwards.
GACCCTGTTAAAAGCACCCAGTTATACCACACCCCTCCATTTTTCTCTCCCCACTGTGAAAACAGGATTTAACCTTACATTATGGATGGTCAGTTCCCTCCATTTCTCCTACCAGCCTGATTGGCATGGGTATTGTGAGGCAATGTAGCAACTACTTCTTGTAGGCTGACAACCCTCTACTCCTAAATCACCTAAGTACAATTTGTCAGAGATACATCTACACTAAGAATCTGGAATCCTTGCTCTCTCACACACAGAACAGTAACACTGAATAGGTTGTCAGCTCACATACTACTCCTCTTACACAAGCCATGCACTCAACATATAAACCATCATACATGGACGTGCTGACCAGAAAACTACCTAAACATCATAGACTTTTCAACCACCAACATGCTACACCTGAAAGAGCACCTACAGCACTCTATACACATAAAAATAGAAGCACCAGTGTCTCACCAAATAAGACCCTAAGGCAAACACATTTAAAACAAATTTTGTAGTCATAGGTGACTCAATTGTGAAACACACAGATGTCACACTCACCAGGCTGGACAAGGAGAAGGTTACAGTCAGCTGTCTATTGGGTGCCAGGATCCATCAGATCACACATGCACTCAAGTCTCTCAACAACAAGTATCGTTATGACTCCATCATAGTTCATGTTGGTGTGAATGACTTAAGATGTACCTCACTGAACTACATGAAGAGAGACGTGATTGAGCTCTATGAATATGTGTCCCAGGCAGATATGTACTTAGCCTTGAGCAGCATTCTACCCTCACCTAGGATGATACCACAGTATAAACAAAAAATTATTGACTTTAACAATTGGCTTAGCTTCTGGTATCATTCTAAGGGGATCCAGTTCCTGTCAGCCTGGGATGACATGGTTGATAGATCACACTGCTTTGCGAGAGATAGTCTTCACCTGTCATCTCTAGGCTTTCAGTTATTGGCTAATGCATTTGCCTCTCCCATAGTGGCTTTTATAGACAAGGTCTCAAGAACAAAATTTCCAATGTGAAAATATCACCCAGAAATAAATTAAAGGTTATGCTGCTAAACACTATGAGTTTAAATCAGAAACTGCACTCTCTGGAAGTACTCCTCCCCCAGAAGGCTGTTGATGTCCGTGCAGTCACAGAAACCTGGTTCAGGAACACAGAGAGTACCCTGGCCTTGCAAGGGTACAATGCCTACCACACTTTCAGACCACAAAATGAACATGTGAGAACCAAAGGAGGAGATCTATCTTCATCAAAGATAAATACAGCTCTAGACCGATTAGACAGGAAAATTCCATGGAGTTCTGCCATGTTCAAGTAACTCTGGGTAAGAGTCATCCTTCAACTCATCATTGGCTATAGGCCCCCATCAATGAATCAAGTTACTCACACTGTTTATTTCGACCTATTTGAGTCAATCAAATTACAATCAAACACTCTAGTTATGGGAGTATTTTAACTATCCCTTTATTGACTGGGAAACTTATACGAGTACTGACATGCTTGCACAAAGTTTCTTGGACTTTGTTAACACTAGTGCCCTGGAACAAATATATGCAACCGCACAAGGGGCTCAGATATTCTTGACCTGGTCCTAACCAACATGGGTGACCATTGCACTACCAGAAGTATAAGACTTTCACTGGTTAAATCTGATCACAAATCAGTCACATTTGAAGTAGCTATAACACCTGAACCCTCTTAGGTTAAATCAGGTTTAAAAACTTCACAAAAGCTAATTACGCCCTCATAAAGGATGGCATAAATAATTTCCAAGCCCCTATTTCCACATATGGCATTGACAACTATACTAAGGTATACACAAATGCCCTGTACAAACACTTATACAAATGTATTGGCACTGCTGTACCTGATAGGATGAAAACAAGATCCTGAAGAAAAAAACAAGCCTCCCTGGTGGACATCTAGCATTAATAGGTTATACAACAAGAGGAAGAAGTTGCTGTCTAAGAATAAGAAAGAGAGGTACCAGCACTGGAGGAACACCCTCCTCAACTTGAACAAATAAATAAGACAATTTGTAAAATCCTCTAAGGGCAACTTCAAAAGAAGTTAGCAACCATAGCTAAGGATAACCATAAGGCATTCATCAGCTACATCTAGGACCTAAAAGGTAGGACACAGACGTGTTCTGAACTAGCTGTGGATGGCATCACACAAACTGATCCTGTGAAAATAGCTAACCTATTAGCTGACTGGTTTGGTGAAAAGTTTTACCGCATGTCCCCTCCAAACATTCCAAAAAGCATTCCCTCTACATCTTCCCCACCTTGCATCTCCAAAGAGCAAGTAATTAATGCTCTCTCCAAGGCCAAAAACACAGTCTATATGGGACCAGATGGCATCTCATTTTGCGTTTTAAATGGTCTAAAACATGAGTTAGCAACTTGATTAGGTACTCTTTTCAACCACAGCCTGAGTACTGGTTTTGTCACTGTTGAATGGAAAACAGCAACCGTCATCCCCCTTCATAAAGGGGGTACAGAAACAGACCCTGGGAACTACAGACCCATAAGCTCAACCTCCATTATCAGTAAGGCCATGGAATGAAGCATCAAGGACCTTATAAATAAGGATATAGGTGATATCCAAACCCTTAATCCCATAGAGTTTGGTTTTGTCAAAGGCAGGTCATACCTGTTAAATCTGGCGGACTTCTTCAAATACATCAACAAAACCATAGATGAAGGCAAATCTGTGCATACTGCCTACGTTGAATTAGCCAAGGCCTTCAACACAATCCTATATTTGGGGATCGTTGATAAACTCTCCCAGTTGAATATCAACCCTTATGTCATCAGGTGGGATGCTAACTGGCTCACTGACAGATCACACTCAGTCAAAGTTGATGACTTTACCTCAACCAGCAGACCTGTCACCAGTGGGGTTCCACAGGGGTCAGTGCTGGGCACCTATTGTTTGGAATATAGTTCTCAGAAGTTCAGGCCAAAACAGAGGGGCTGTGGCTGACTATGTTTCTTGATGACTACAAATTGAGTGCAATAATTGAATTCCCAAACAATGTCAATATACTTCAAGAGACACTTACACAAACCAGTGATTGGTGCCCAAGCCATGGACTCAAACTCAATGCAAAAAAATGCATAATCATCCCGTTTGGTAGAAACAATATCCCTGCAGACTATCATATAAATAATAATACCCTAAGTAACAACTCAGTAGTGAAAGACTTAGGAATTCAAGTTGACTGTAACCTAAACTTTGACCACCATGTGTCTACTGTAGTAAGGAAGGAATTCTACATCTCATACCTCATTAGCAAAGGCATTGCTTCAAGAGTGAAAGATGTCATAACACTCCTGTACTTGACCATCATCAGACCAGTAATAGAGTACAATGATCCCTTTGGTATGCACCTTACCTGGCACCTGCAGAAACTTGAGATACCTCAGAGATTTCTAACCAAGAAAATTCAGGGTCTCCAGTACATGTCATACACTGACAGACTGAAGTCTATGTCACAGCTCAATCTCGGATCCAAACCTAATGGAAATGCTGCACTTCCTCAAGTCAAATGGGACAAGGGTCACCTGCTCCAGGGACCTTAACCTGGCCTGTGACATAAATAGGACCTGTTGGAGAGACAGATATGTCCCTCAGAGGTTGCCACTCCTATGAAATAGGCTACCAGTTCATATCGAACAAAGCCCTTCTATGATCATATTTAAGCATAGCCTGAATGACTGGATGGGAAACTGTAAATTCCAGTTGAGGATTTCACCTATGACCCTCCTCGATATGGGCAGTCATTGCTAATTATATCACATTTAGGGAAGATCCTTTATATTGGGTTTCTCTAGTATTATATTGAGTACACATGGCTAGGCTTATAAAGACCTTCAGGTCAATAGTCCAGTAACCACTGACGAGCCTGTGAATATATGGGTAAGTCCACAGGGCAACACTGTCAATTTACAAGTGACCTGGGAGCACTGTCTGGTCATTTGACTTACTCAGAGTCAGACAGTTTGCAAGTAAAAACTGAGGGGGAAAAAAATGGGGCTACATGATGAAGTTCATTAACAGTTCACAGCCTTAACCATCTGAGTCAAACATCAATACAAGTGAGAGAAGGCATGGGGTAGGATTCACAGTATTCATAGTAATTTCAAGGCAAATGAGTCTTTTGACCATTTATGCCTTCTTAACACTCACATTCAGGCTATATCCCCTTTCTTTAGGCAAACCCAAGGTGAATTTGTTAGTAACCATATAGTAATCTGCTTATTTCTGAGGGATGATAGTTTATAAAATGACTTAATATGGAAGGGCAACCTGTTACATAGTAGGGGGAGAACACAGAGGATGAATCTGCCTCTTCATCTCATTTTATTTATCTGCTTGTGAAGATTTAGGTCCTTGGTTCTGGTATTTGTGGAACTATTGGATCTATAGAGATCCAGGGCATCTGGATCTCTAATGGCACTTAAGGTAAGGCATAGATCTCACCTCAATAGCCGAAAATATATTGAATAAAGGTATAGTGCTTCCACCCTCTTTTGATAGCTCAGAGTCTTTAAGTCTATGATCTTCTTAATTAGGAACTTCTGAGGTCTCTCTTGTTGTTTGATATGTCTAGCAACGTATATCCTAAATGAAGTGTTGTACTCAGTAATTGGCCTAACCAATGCTGAATATGAAGAACAATAACCTCTTTAGATATGGAAGATATTGCCTTGAAAATCAGCTTCTCTAAGTAGTAGGATTTTCCTGAATACTGTTATCACATGATGAGCAAAAGAGAAGGAGTTATCAACCCTTGTATCAAGATTCTTAACTAAATTTTCATTTTGAAGTGGGGTGATGCTGTGTATACTGACTGGAGGGGCTATCTTTCAAATGTGAGTGATGATATTTCACTTGTATACATTTAATTTGAGCCCATTTTCAGTACATGGGTACTTACAAGTGGGACTTCTTGGTGAATACTTTGATTAACAGACCAGGAATTGAAAATAATTCCCAGTTTGCAGCTATCTGCAAATTAATTATTCAGAGGTCCTGGCTTCTATTCTGGAGTTCAAAAAAGTAAATGCCAAAAAGGGGGTTCCAGCACTGAGCCCTGGGTATTCCCTGGTTACAGTCATACTTCCTGATGAGGCACCTGCTACTTGCAATAGCATCATACCTGATGAGGCACCTGCTCCTTGCAATAGAATCTTACCATACAAGGATCTATTTTTAAAGCAATAAACGTACGTGCAATGTCAGTATGAAAAATGATGTTGAACATCTTGGTGTAGTCAAGATACACCATGTGAACAGCATGACCACTGCTGACAGCCTGTTCAGCTCTCTTGAAGAAGTTAACCACACTCATTAGGCAAGATCTTCCCTTGTCTAAACCAAATGGCTGAGGGTTGAGGCTAATGAGATTTTTGATATCATTGTTTATGTTGTCCACTGAGTTAAGTTATAAAACACACCGGAATGATTAAGCGACCTTTTACTATATAACAAACAAGGACAACCAATAGTGATGCTATAAGTAATACAAATGCAACATATCAACAAATACCATCAAACCATCACCACAAGCCAGTTGATGTACACCTGCCTGTTCCGGCTGCCACCTCAAAAAAATAACAAGTGCATATACCTGCTACCTCGGACCTGGTGGCAAACTCATTTAATTCGTACTTACAAGCTACATGCCACTTTACATGGCCACTGGTCAAATCTGGGCATAACCTGAGTAAATCCAAGGCTGTTGAACATGAACGGGTGAGGAGACAAAGGGAGTGAAGCCATAAGGCCACCTCCTGACCCTGCACATAGGGTTGGGAGGGAGGGAGGAACAATGTGCCTGCTGACAGATTCTGCAGACAAGAACAGCCACACTTCCCTTAAATAGGGAGTGCTCACCAGTATCCACCACCGATGACAACCCGTGCTTGCGGACAATGGGTTGCTACAGCGGTAAGTCATCATTGTCTACTGACAAAAACACACCAGATTGACATTGCGACCTTTTGTTATATAACAAACAAGGACAACCAATAGTGATGCCATAAGCGATTCATATGCAACATATCAACAAATGTCATCAAATGATCACCTCAAGCTGGTTGGTGTACATCCGTCTTTGCTGGCTGCCAACACAATGAAAACCAGGTGCTTATACCTGCTACCTCTGACCTGGTGGCAAACCTGTTTAACTCTTGCTTACTAGCCACATACCTCTTGCTGTGGCCACCAGTCAAATGTGGGTCCAACTTGAGGAGAATTAAAGCCGCTGAATAAGAACAAGGGGACACACAAGGGGGTGAAGCCATAAGTCCGCTGCCACACCGGCATTCCATTCTCCCTCATATCAATGTCCTCACAAATAAATTCTGGGTTATGAAAGAAAACAAGTTAAACTTTGAAAAATTTTTGAATAGCAACAACCATATCCAAATTAAACAAATCAAAACCCATGTTATTTAAATGAACATTTTCCATATCATAGAAATCAGGCTCCATTCTGTCATTGTCACTATGCTCAATCACCTGAAAACCAGTCTGACTAGCAGCTCACTTGACTCTGTGGTTGATAAAATGCCTCACTCTCTCAGTGGCAGTAAGTATTCTAGCACCCTTCCAGTACAGTCTAGCGATAATGGTAGACCAAAAGAAAGTTACTTTTGGATATACATGCTGCAAGTGTTCCAGATCAGATAAGATTCTGGCCAACAATATCTTCTTAGGGGCTTGGCCCAAATCATTTACCTCAAGGTGAATTATCAGAATGTTGGGCAAGGTTTCTTCTATTGTAATCTTATGCCAGATTTCTCAAAATTGAAACCAGCTAAGACCCAGGAAACAAAAGAATGAACTGTCCACCGGTTTCTCTCAAAAGATCTTGTGTGACCAGCTGGTCAGGCCAAGGCTTGGAAGGATTCCTTCTGAATAAAAGAATGGTCCAAGAGTCAAAGCAACTCCTTCCCTGCAACAGAAACAAAATCTAATGCTCAACATATGACAAAAGGCATCAGAGACCCACTTTCCCATTCTTTGAATGACCTGAACAGACTGCTCTTCCATGGCCAAGTCTGAGGTATGACCTATCCGAAAGGAATGGGAGGAGTATCCTTGTGGGTGAATTACTTTCCTTGTCAAGGCCTGCCTAAGAAATGCATTAATATCAGATAGGTTAAAAGGGCTTCTGGAGACCTGCATGAAAACCAAACCCAATCTTTTCTCTAAGGGAGTAATATTAAATAGTAAACTAATCCAATGCACAGGGCAAGTGACTATCCCACTGGTCTTGTCCAAGCACACCTACTGACCTTTACCAGCTTGGTCATTCTTGGATTTTTTTCAACCAAATCATGACAAACTCCCTGTGGATGACAAGATCCTCCCAACAAAGGTAAAGGAGACATCCATTGACCCAGAAAGCACCCACATACAAAGAGGTGAACAAAATGACTATAGAGACAAGCAAGTGAAATTCACCAATGGTCCTGTAAAGACCTTGAATAACAAGGGGAAGCAGTTGTCTCTGAATGGGTTTTCTGGGATCCTGGGAAGTTCCCTGCATGTTATTTAGGCCTTTAAGCAGCCTCTCCATAACCCAATGTCCTAACACAGCCTGAAGGCCCTAAAAAACACTCCAACCATCCTAAAGCTGCCAGGTGTATTCTGAGAGTATTCAATGAATTCACCACTGTGGACTTAGCCCCTAAAAATTATAACAGCAACTGTACTCCCCATGGCCTGGGACCATCAAAGACCTGTAGAATGTCTTGAAAACCTGTAGAGATGACAAGTAAGCTTTTCTAGTGTTGCTGGCCCAACAATTTGACAAAACTGATAATGCTAGTGTTCTCCAAAAAGCCAGCCTCCCAAAGGAACTAGGGTGCCCTTTGGATCTGAATGCTTGGTCAAGAGGTGAAACCTGGCAAACTGAAACTGGAAAAGGCTGTCAGCTATTGGATTAAGATGATCAGGGACATGAATACATGAAAATAACAAATTAATCTGTAAACTCAGCAAAAATAAAAGCCTGATGACTGAGTGGACCCAGCTTGACCTGGAAAATATGTTTTTGAGAGTGTGAAGCACTGCTATATTATTTGAGTGAAAAATGATCCTCTTGTCATGTAATCAGTCCTTCCATACTAATACTGCCACCCATGGGAAAATGTCTAGAAACATGATGCCCCTCCTCATCTCTGTGGACCAACCTTCTGGTCACCTTTCAGCAAAACAGCTACCCATAAAATATCCCCCAATACTGGACCCCTCAGCCACATCAGTAAAAAGCTCAGGGTCAGTGGCTGTGGTCCAAGGGGACTGCCAAAAAGAAACTCCATTAAACTAGCTCAATCATGTAACTCATAACCAGCAGTGCTTTTTAACCATCTACTCAACCTGACCAGGTGGTGCTTGGGCCTATTACCTTTCAACAAGTCATACAAAGACTGTAGGAAGGTTCTGCCTGAAGAAAATGCCCTACAGACAAAATTCAACAAACTGTTAAGTGCATGATGTCTCCTACCCATACTTTGCTGCAACGCAAAAATCTGCAACTGTCAGACTTGCTGCAGTTTGTATGGAGGAAGCTTGAAGGAGTTATCACTCGTGTCTACATCTAAGCCCAAAACACTCAAGACCCAGCTCGACCCTTCTGAATTGTCATTGGCCAAGGGTACCCCCAACTCACTGCAAAGCTACTTGAAAATTGACATCCTTTCCAAAGCACCATCCTGACCCCCCCCCCCCCAATCAAAATCAATCTTCTTCTGTACTGCTGAGTGGAAGAGGGCCTGTTTTTCCCAACATCAACATAAAGCCGTGCTAAATATTTCAAACATCACACAAGCCACAGAACAACCCATTGGCAGTGAAGGGTTGAAAAATATATTCCCATTGAACTTGAAAACCTATATAAGGCCAATCCTCTTGTCTCAATGGGAGAAGACAGAAAGCAGAATGGATATCCATCTTACATAGCCAGGGATCCGTATATCCCATGATGACTTCTGTCGCCCCATTCAAAGAAGAATAGAGTACTTTGGTCAATTTGGTGTCAATAAAATCATTGACTAAACCCCTCAGTGGGTGATATTAAGTGATGAAGCAATCTGAACTCACTCTTTTGTTTCTTAGGAACCAGGCCAATATGGAAAATTTTAAATAAAAACTATGGAGGGGATGAAAAGGACAAAATTATCCCACCAGCTCATTGCTCTTTCTCTATTAACCTGGCAGCATTGTGTTCATGTCTTTTGATGGATGACAAATTGTTAACTAACATGGAATCTAATGGGGCTGTGGAGTGGATTGGAAAGCCTATGGAAAAATCCTTTAATAATGGTGGCTGCTGCCCTTTGATCCAGGTAATCTGATAGCAAATTGAAAAACTTATCTAGACAAATGGGGAGATAAGCCTGATGTGGCACATTTGGCTCCCCTCCCAAAGCCCCCCTTGTGTCCATGAAAAGGTGGCTTGGCACAAAATAAAGAGTTGCGCCCTTACCAACCTCTCCATCTGTCTGAGATGTAGAAACATTCCATCTGTCCTTAGGCAACAAGCCCCAACATCTGGAAACAGGATGACACTTGCCACATTCTGAACATAAGTGGTTATATTTGCAAGTGGGCCAGACACATTTTCCTTGAATGAATGCCTAGCAAAATTGTATATCTTTTCTCTTAACACCCCCTCCCTCAGTACCAGTAGTCATCTTCTTGTCCATCATGGCACTGAGACTTATATCTGGGTACCTAGACTCCTACCTGAAGGATCTTAGAGGGCTTTCAGCTTCCTGAAGAGATGATCATAATTCAATCACCCCAAACCTCCCTTCACATGGTAGGCTTCCCTTATGGCTACAAGGTAAGCTAATAAAGGCAGTGGTAGGATGGGATCCTTCTCAGTGATTATGGCCATAAATACTACAAAACCCAGAGACCAACTATCCCAATTCTTCAAAGGTACCCTGGTCGATGTCTTCTTCCTGATGGCTGCTAATGCTGCCATCAAGTCCTTGTTGGACATTTTATCAGCATCCAATATGCACTTTATAACCTTATTATCTACTAGATCGAGCATATCTACAAACTCCGCTTTTAAAATCTTATCTTTGACCTTAGAGGGAACTTGTGCTGAAATATGACAGTCAGGTGATTTGGATTATGTGAACTCGAGGGTAGCCATGGGGGACAAGAATTGGGGGATATGCTCATCTGACTGGGGTGGGAATTCCCTCTGTGAACCCATCTCCTCAGATCCCCCATGCAAGTCGGGTAAAGGTAACTGCACCACCTGGTCAACTTCAATACCTGCTCCCACTCCTGGACTCAAAGGTGTAGAGGCATCAAAGTTTCTCTCTAAGGCTAAGTCAAACAGCCTAACTCTGCACTATTCAGGCAAAGGATTTATAAAATCCTCTAAACAATTATCAGCAGATTAACCCCTGCCACTAATATCAAGCACTGTAGCCCCTACAGAGACATTACCTTGTGCTTCTGTAGGTATGTCAGATGAGTAGGAAAGGGTGACATTTTGGCCGGATGCATCTCTGACTTTTTCTGAGCCTTCTTAGTTAGAAGTGGTCCTAAACCTATGCCTTCTTCTGGAGTCATTGAAAGTCTCCTGGAATTTAGGCTTTCGTCAGACTCCCCCACCATTTCTATATCAAGTAGCAAGCCTTGTGTTACCTGAGGTAAATGCAACCATCTCTCTTTAATGGACTGCACTGTGGGTGAACCTGAAAGATAGAAAGAATTAAAAAAAAAGAAAAGAAAAGAAAGGAGAAAGGAAATCTGATCAGCTAAGAGCCATACAAAGCTGCAGTTATTTTAAAAGAAATAATGGGCTGCTTGGATGACGTGCTGCTGCGAGGTTCTAGAATATATAGCCCTCCGGATATTTCCCTGCCCCTTCCTTGAAAATGTCACTGTGACTAAAACTAGCTGGGCCACTGTGAGAGTGCCAGAATGTATAGCCCTCTGGATATTTCCCTGCCCCTTCCTTGAAAATGTCACTGTGATTAAAACGAGCTGGGCTGCTGCGAGAGTTCCGGAAGGCCATCAAATTTCCTCACAAAAACATCAAACAAAGACAAAACAAGGGATGTATACAACCTAATAATCAAATGCTGAGGTAACATTATATACTACCAATTATCCAAAATGCTATGTCTAAAACTTAACTAAGTTTGATACTAACCTTACGACTTTATTGTAAATTTATTATACCCAAAATACCATTACACAATGGATTATGTAATACCATTTAACCTACGCACAGCCCCCACTAGAACCTAAAACAAACTGAATGAATTCCCAGTAGTTAGCCTACAAAATATATCCTCATAATAAATCAACCTGCCATAAAATGAGACACACCTACTGACCTAAATAAGCTCCCGTTTACAACAGATGCATTAATCCAAAAGGCTAACACAAAACATAATAGGATATACACCTCCAGATTCTCAGGCTCCCACACCCAATTTGCCTTAATTAACTAAAGCATGATTGAACTGCCTAAGACAGTGCATTTAATAACCCTGCTGAAATAAAGTATCAAACCATAAACAACCACATCATACAGATTCCAACAGTCAAACACTGTGCCAAGAGTGCACCATACATCAGCCTCTTTCTCTCTCTGTTTTTTTTTTTTTTTTTTTTTATTAATGTTTATTTCCTCTCGCCATAGCTCTCAACCTGTTAAAACAAAAATTGTGGACAAAGGCAAAAACAATGGGGGGGGGGGCAAAGCCTCAAAAATAGGAACAAATTTAAATATTGCTTCTATAAACTTAGAAAGTTGCTAGAATAAAAGGTCTTAGGTGATCAAGCATTTTCTGAAATATATAAAGTCTGTAATAACTCAGATAACTGTCATTATTTAGTGAATTTATCTTCACTGATTTGCCGCAAAAAATCCAGAAAAATCAGAAATTCTATGGGGAACACACCAAAAATATAAGGCAAAAGACTGGACATTCTGCAAAACACTGTACAGTTGAGCAGTAAACCTCTGACAACAAAAACAAACACGCTGCCGGCTGCTCTGCAGAACAACCTCAAAAGATCCTTTTATTATTATTATTATTATTTTTTTTTTTAATTGTATTTTTTAAATAAAATTCCTACTGCATACCAGCCCTGTATGGATGACTAAAACAGTTGCCATATAACAGGAAGGCCCCTTACTGTGACACTCGACACGGTCGCTGCTAGCTGGCTCCATCCTCATCCAAACAAATGTGCCTGCTGACAGATTTTGCAGGCAAGAACAGCTGCACTTCCTCTAAATAGGGAGTGCTTACCTGCACCCCCCTTCCAGATGATGACTTGCACTCGTGGACATGGACCATTACCGCTGTAAGTTGTTGATGTCAGCTATAATACACTGTATGGCTTTACAGATTCGGCTTGTCAGACTGACAGGCTCTACAATTCCCAGGGCCAGTGGTAGAATCATCTTTGTGGAAGGATATCACCAATGAGGTGCATCAAATGTTAGGGACAGGACCTGTAGCTAAACCTAGATTAAACAATTTGAGGAGAGGTTCGGCAAGGTCATGTCTAGTAGTATTTTTAAGCATCGAGGTACATTGTCTGGCCCAAAGGAAGAACTTTTAGTCATAATCAACATATTCAGTACATATTTTTGTGCTAGTATTGAATGTAAGGAAATCAAGGATTTGTGGACTTTGGATAGAAGTTTTGGGAGTAAAGTTAGCACTGAATTTATGTGCTAGCATATTGGCAATGTCTACTAGATCTGAATGGGAGGTGCCAGTTTTGAATGACTTCAGAACAATGCTGGGTGTTATTTCTTAGTTTACTAAGGTAGCTAAAGAAAGATTTGTAATTGTCCACAGTTTCAGATACTAACCTAAGTTCTTGGGCTGCATATTTATGTTGTTGGACGACCAGGGCATTTTTTTAATTTGCCGTTATATTTTGTTATGGTTGGGACCATCACCTCCATATAGTTATAAACTGGGCATATAACTCATTTGTGCAGCTACTTGCTATGTTTCATTGAAGGTGATTCTGCCATGACTGAATTTTGATCCCTTGTCATAGAATTGTATGGGGTTAGTGCATTTGATATTCTTGAATTCCATGATATTTTGTGAAGGTTTTTAGAGATTTTGAAGGAGAGCATCACAAGCTAATGAACTAGCTTAACTAGTGAAGGAGATACTAGAAGATACCAGGAGAAGAGTGCATGAAGTGACTACAAAGGCTAAATTGAGCCTATATTCCTTCTGTTTTATTTGCTAATTGTCCCATGGAGTCTTTTCTTTTTAGGTCGAAAAACTTCTGGATATGCCCTACATTAGATGTATAGCTGCAAACGGTTAATGAGAGTAAGATAGTCTCCCAATATAATGGAATTCTTGTTAAATGGGAGCTCACTGAGGATATTCAGGAGTCTTGCATGATCATTAGTGACCTCTGAAAGTGTCCTGGAACAGGCTATAAGATAGCTTGTCCTGTTTAAAGTGATCTGAAGTTCAGTGATTTCAGTTTATGGGTCAGTGGGAATCTGCCTGGAGGTGATAATGCCCCTGACAAGTATGGAAATGCTAGCACAGTTGCCATTATACCACGGTAGGGTTGCTGCAAAATCTAGGTGTTTAGGGAGTGCTCCCTTTACAATTAAACCGAGTAAAATCTAGATATTTAGGGAGTGCTCTCTTTACAATTAAACCGAGTAAAATCTAGGTATTGAGGGAGTGCTCTCTTTACAATTAAACCGAGTAAAATCTAGGTATTGAGGGAGTGCTCTCTTTACAATTAAACCAAGTAAAATCTAGGTATTGAGGGAGTGCTCTCTTTACAATTAAACCGAGTAAAATCTAGGTATTGACTTTACAATTAAACCGAGTAAAATCTAGGTATTGAGGGAGTGCTCTCTTTACAATTAAACCAAGTAAAATCTAGGTATTGAGGGAGTGCTCTCTTTACAATTAAACCGAGTAAAATCTAGGTATTTAGGGAGTGCTCCCTTTACAATTAAACCGAGTAAAATCTAGGTATTGAGGGAGTGCTCTCTTTACAATTAAACCAAGTAAAATCTAGGTATTGAGGGAGTGCTCTCTTTACAATTAAACCGAGTAAAATCTAGGTATTTAGGGAGTGCTCCCTTTACAATTAAACCGAGTAAAATCTAGGTATTGAGGGAGTGCTCCCTTTACAATTAAACCGAGTAAAATCTAGGTATTGAGGGAGTGCTCTCTTTACAATTAAACCAAGTAAAATCTAGGTATTTAGGGAGTGCTCTCTTTACAATTAAACCGTGTAAAATCTAGGTATTTAGGGAGTGCTCTCTTTACAATTAAACCAAGTAAAATCTAGGTATTGAGGGAGTGCTCTCTTTACAATTAAACCGTGTAAAATCTAGGTATTGAGGGAGTGCTCCCTTTACAATTAAACCGAGTAAAATCTAGGTATTTAGGGAGTGCTCCCTTTACAATTAAACCGAGTAAAATCTAGGTATTGAGGGAGTGCTCTCTTTACAATTAAACCGAGTAAAATCTAGGTATTTAGGGAGTGCTCCCTTTACAATTAAACCGAGTAAAATCTAGGTATTGAGGGAGTGCTCTCTTTACAATTAAACCAAGTAAAATCTAGGTATTGAGGGAGTGCTCCCTTTACAATTAAACCGAGTAAAATCTAGGTATTGAGGGAGTGCTCTCTTTACAATTAAACCGAGTAAAATCTAGGTATTGAGGGAGTGCTCTCTTTACAATTAAACCAAGTAAAATCTAGGTATTGAGGGAGTGCTCTCTTTACAATTAAACCAAGTAAAATCTAGGTATTGAGGGAGTGCTCATTTTACAATTAAACCGAGTAAAATCTAGGTATTGAGGGAGTGCTCTCTAGAATTAAACCAAGTAAAATCTAGGTATTGAGGGAGTGCTCTCTTTACAATTAAACCAAGTAAAATCTAGGTATTGAGGGAGTGCTCTCTTTACAATTAAACCGTGTAAAATCTAGGTATTTAGGGAGTGCTCTCTTTACAATTAAACCAAGTAAAATCTAGGTATTTAGGGAGTGCTCCCTTTACAATTAAACCGAGTAAAATCTAGGTATTGAGGGAGTGCTCTCTTTACAATTAAACCAAGTAAAATCTAGGTATTTAGGGAGTGCTCTCTTTACAATTAAACCGAGTAAAATCTAGGTATTGAGGGAGTGCTCTCTTTACAATTAAACCAAGTAAAATCTAGGTATTTAGGGAGTGCTCTCTTTACAATTAAACCAAGTAAAATCTAGGTATTGAGGGAGTGCTCTCTTTACAATTAAACCGAGTAAAATCTAGGTATTGAGGGAGTGCTCTCTAGAATTAAACCAAGTAAAATCTAGGTATTGAGGGAGTGCTCTCTAGAATTAAACCAAGTAAAATCTAGGTATTGAGGGAGTGCTCTCTTTACAATTAAACCGTGTAAAATCTAGGTATTGAGGGAGTGCTCTCTTTACAATTAAACCAAGTAAAATCTAGGTATTGAGGGAGTGCTCTCTTTACAATTAAACCATGTAAAATCTAGGTATTGAGGGAGTGCTCCCTTTACAATTAAACCGAGTAAAATCTAGGTATTTAGGGAGTGCTCTCTTTACAATTAAACCAAGTAAAATCTAGGTATTGAGGGAGTGCTCCCTTTACAATTAAACCGAGTAAAATCTAGGTATTGAGGGAGTGCTCTCTTTACAATTAAACCAAGTAAAATCTAGGTATTGAGGGAGTGCTCTCTTTACAATTAAACCAAGTAAAATCTAGGTATTGAGGGAGTGCTCTCTTTACAATTAAACCGAGTAAAATCTAGGTATTTAGGGAGTGCTCCCTTTACAATTAAACCGAGTAAAATCTAGGTATTGAGGGAGTGCTCTCTTTACAATTAAACCGAGTAAAATCTAGGTATTTAGGGAGTGCTCCCTTTACAATTAAACCGAGTAAAATCTAGGTATTGAGGGAGTGCTCTCTTTACAATTAAACCAAGGAAAATCTAGGTATTGAGGGAGTGCTCTCTTTACAATTAAACCGAGTAAAATCTAGGTATTGAGGGAGTGCTCTCTTTACAATTAAACCAAGTAAAATCTAGGTATTGAGGGAGTGCTCTCTAGAATTAAACCAAGTAAAATCTAGGTATTGAGGGAGTGCTCTCTTTACAATTAAACCAAGTAAAATCTAGGTATTGAGGGAGTGCCCTCTTTACAATTAAACCAAGTTTCATCAATTACGCAAATATTGATGTATTCCAAATGCAGAAGATCCTCAGTACTGGGCAATTTGTTTTTGAGATTTCCGGCATTGCAAAGAGCAACCTTAATATGATCCAATTTTGGATTAGATATGTTTGTCATGCTGGAATGTCCAGTAGCTAGACTTTGTCTAAAAATGCACTATGGGGCAGCAAGTCAGTATGCAGAAGCCTTGGAACAAGAGGTGTGGGCCATCCTTGAAAAGTAAGCTGTACTGCCAAGTATTTCATCCAATGATGACACATACTGAATCTCCTTGGAATGACACCAGCTGTTTACTAGTTGTTGAAGCCAACTGTCATTGCTTTTGTATGTAGTCATCATTCTTGGAGAAGAAAGGATTCCAAAAAGCATCACTGTTTTTCCTCAATCTGTCTCCTGAATGAAGAGTTCTAATATGTCTATCTGCATGTCTCACAGGGCTTAGCATCACAAGTCATTCATCTCACATGGACTACTTCCATGTCATAGTCATATAATGTGTGTTTATAGCACTTGTGATGTCAGAGATTCTGGCTCTTGGAAGACAACTCACTGCAATCCTATCTGTGTCCAGCCTTGTCAGGAGAAAGTCTGTGTGTATAGCTATACAGTCACTTATCGGTAAGACTGTTTTGGTAGTAGCACAGGGGTTTGTAGTAACAGATTTGAAGGGATTTCACTCTTCGGGATGAGGTGTTACATTACTATGGAAACTGAGTCCTGCTTTGGTAAAGATCTTTTATAGTCTTAGTGTATGACAATTTAAACTGATTTGGTTAAGACAGAAAACACATGCACAATGAACATGCAACACATACATTTCTACTGAGAGGGAAACCACCACATTCCTTAAATATTTGAAATGTTCACAGGCAGAATTATTTATGGTGACTAAGACTTTGTCATCTGGGGGCATAAGGCAGTTTCTACATTGCCTGAGGATATCAAATACTAAGAAGTTGTTAACAGGATGGAAACAAGCAGACTGACCTATTTTTGCCCAGTGATGTTGGAAATTTAGTTGTGAAATACACAGAATAACCTATATGTAACGTTAGGAGTAAGTTTATAAGTGGATGTAACTCATTCTTTTGTGGCAGACAATACTAACTCAGAATTTCTTTATGTAGCTAAATGAGGTGATTTATAGAGGAACACACATACTACACTATTAATAAAAAGTAAGCAGTAAGGAATATTTGTAGAGTAGTCATAGCTAGCGCTGCACCATGGAGACTAAAGGAGCTTTTGGCTAAGACAGTGGCAGTGAATGTACTAGCAGCTACAGGCTGCATGGAGAATGAGGCAGTAATCCAAGAGCATGCTGCAGATTGTACAGATTCTGGCAGTTGTGGGCCCTCATAGTTTCCACTGTTTACATATGATTACAGAATGTCTAGGAATAGGTAGTCATATGAGTACACATGAAGGTCAAGATTGCTGTTTCTGCACTGAGTACATTAAAGCACCATGCTAAAACACAATATTTATTACAAGAAAAAGCAGCTAAAAAACTTAATAGAGCAGATTAACACTAGATCTTCATCTCAGTAGCCATCACAAACCTAGGACTAGTCTGTTTTTCTCTTCTGCCACCTGAAAAAGGCAGTAAATTAAATCCAATTAGGGTCACTAAAATCAACTACAAACAAGGCAGGCTGTATCCATATACTAAATATTAAGCAAAATCAAGCAAAATTCACTTAGCCTATGTCGTCCTGTTTTCAGTAGCAGAGTCAGATCTGATTATACTGGTCTCATTCTGGAGAGTTCACATTGGTGTTCAGCAATTAAAAGCAAATAAGAAACTACCTGTCCTAAAACACCTGAAGTATTTGGTACTTTGTACATCTTTTGCACATAACAAACATGGAGATTTTATTGATAACAATGGGCTTCACAGATGATAGGAAAAGATGGAATGTGTAGTACAGAAATTCAAAACACAAACCATTTCAAAAAAGAAGTCATTATAAACTATTATCACGAGTTTTTATCAGACTTTCTAACAGCTTGACGTCTGCTAATGTGCTGTTGTAGAATGAAACAGCATGGAAAGTGCATGGAAGTATAAATAAATTATCTTTATTTGGAAGCCTGGATTGCTGAACAGAAGACCACAGTTCTATTGCTTAAGCTTCTAGGAGGCAGAAACAGCTCCATCACATTTACTACACGTTTATTTATGGAAGCCAAATGTTATTGTAGTGTAATTGATAGAAAGTTCCTTATCCTGATCTGAGCAGAAATACATGTAATCAGTGCATATAAAATAGATGAATTAAATTACTGTCCATCAGTTGCATCTAAATCCCAAATTAAAACGGTATTGGTGACTAAATAATGCTACTCTATACTTATAAAGCTGATTCTCTACTCCAAATATGGCTGTCATCTTTATAAAGCAAATAAAATATTTAGAAAAGCCATAAAAAATTAAACTAAATCAGTGATCTCATAAAATGGATTGATGGACAGATGAAGTTGAGTCAACCAAGCCAGTGATTGGACAATTAATGACAAAAAATAAAAAAAAGTTTCATAAGTTACAGCTGTTATATTTATATGATAAACAAGTAATGAACACAAATATATATTTTAATTTGACATGGGAGTGTCCAGAAAGTCTCAAAGATCAGTATGGTCTGAAAAGCCAAATCATATGAATCACTGTGTGATCATTTGGTTACAGCCTATTTCAGTGCAGGGAGGAAAACTGAGAGATTAGTGCAGGTAGGAATAAATAAATAAATAAATAAATAAAACTGAAGAGGTGGCATAGAGGGATAAAGCCCTAACTATGACCCAGGTTCAATTTCTGTCTTGGACAACTGATTAATCATCAGGGAAACATGGGTGTGCCCATCCCAGAGGGAGAGGGTGGTAGGCCAAGGATGTTACCCAGGACTTTGGTGTGGTCAGTTGGGGCACTGAAGTTTACCTGAGCTGATGTGGAGGCAGTGTGATATGCTGAAGACTCCCACACTGCACACCTCACAGAGCTTTACCATGCTGCCAAAAAAGGTAGGGGGTAATATGATAGACCAATAATTCTATCCTGGGTGGAATCTCAAACATGCCAAGCCCTGTAGTCTGTGATTCATGACTGGCCCAGCAGGTCACCAAAATAGTCTGGAGGGTATGGACGAGATGGTACACCTAGCACAGATGGGGCATGATTGCTGGGCTGGTAAAAATTATGTAAAAATGGGGGAAAAGGGAAAAAATGAACCATATAAACCACCATGTGATAGCTTGGATATTCACTGCAGGCTGAAAAACTCAAGAGAACTGCAAGCATAAAACTGAAGTTCATTGTAGGCAGAAAAAGTCATCCACACAAATCACCAACAGTAAAGTGATAATACATTTAACTAAGCAGTTTGTCACAATTTCAAGAAAAAAATATAATAATTTTCACCCTCAACAAAATGTCCAACCTCCTCAACACCAAATCAGTCTAGTGTGCACTGCAGTTGTAATACACACAGAGACATGTACAAACACACACACACACACACACACACACACACACACACACACACACACACACACACACACACACACACACACACACACACACACACAGAGTAATAGACATGCATGGTTATTGTTACACTCAGAACATTTAGCAACACATACTGACAAACACTTGTGTGCATGCATACACACACAGAGCAACAGACATGAACAGTTTCTTTCTTCATTTAAATTGTTACACTCAGAACATTAAGCAACACATACAAACACTTGCGCACACACAGATACACAAAATCACACAGACACACAGACACACACACACACACACACACACACACACACACACACACACACACACACACACACACGTAAGTTATAATATACTTACCAGTAAAGCAGTATTTGTGAAGTCCTCCAACTGGAAGCTTCCATCTCAACATTTAGCACACAAAATCTGGACAAAACTTGACATTATGTGGGGGGGGACAAAGGGCCAAAATAGGGACAGATTTTAAACATTGCTCTTATAAACTTAAAAAGTTGCTAGAATAACAGGGTCTGTGTTAACATGTATTTTCCAAAGGATATGAAGTCAGAAACTCAAATGTATGTCATTATTTAATGACTTCAATCCTCAGTGATTTGCCAGAAAACCTCCGATTTTAAGAGGAACAGACCAAAGATATGAGTGAAAAAATCTGGACATTCTGCAAAAATCTGGAAAATTGAGAGGAATGGAAGTAAATCTGTGATATATTAATACAAATGTCAAAAGCAAAATACCAAATGCCAATGCCAAAGTGTTAATGTTGCCAGGATACTTTATCCTAAACACACATGGGCACATACTCACTGGCAACTAACCAGAACATCCTGTAATTTCATTTAAAGTGACAGGCCATAGTTCGAGAGAGCATGATAACTGTGTTCCTCACAGCAGGTTAGATAGCAATATCAGTTGGAAAACTGTATTTGGGCTGATTCCACCTTGCTTTAGGGCTACACGTGGCCTACAGGCCATCAGATTGAGACTCCTGGCCTAAATAATATGGAAAAAGGGAAACATAAATATTTCACTGGCAAACACCATTGTCATACTTAAGCAAATTAGAAATGTACAATGTTGTTTATAATATTTAATGACATTTTTTGACTGATGGCTGTAAAGTCACTGTCTTTGTGCCAAATCCAGTGGCAATGATGGAGAAAGCCCAAAGTTTTACCAAGACAATCTGGGTATGTATAACAAAGGCAGGCAGTGGAGGAGCTGGTGGGATGGGGGTAATGGGAACGGAACAGCAATTATCAGTATTCCCATCTCAAGAAGAAGTGCAGTAGCCAATTTCCTTTTTGAACTGGCAAACTGTGTCTGCATCCCCATTTTCTCACCATACTGGGCAGCACATGTGGGAGCATACCTGATTGTGACTCGTCATCATTATCAGCCCCCCTTTTCTCATTTTTCCTATATCATGTCGGGGTATCATGTTAACTGTTGCCAACTTGCAGGCAGAAGTGTTTGCATCTATAATCCACAGAGGTGTCCAGTGCTGTTTGGCAGAGCATGATGCACAAACAAGCATAAACCTGCGCAGACCCAGTGCTTGTGTAATAAACAACAGCAAACTGATTTAAACAAATTAACCAATAAAAAAGCTCAAAACTTAGCCCTGTTCCAGCAACCTTCAAACAGATGAGTTCTAACTACATACTCCTGCCCCTGGGGTGCAGAGGAACACTTTCCAAGAAAAGATGGCCTATCTTTGTGCTCAAGTCATAAAAACAGAACTAGATTCAGTGAGTCTGAATCTAGTCTATTCTACAGCAAACAACGTGCAGCAATTACAGGAAAAAAACTGTTAAAAAACAGTAATATGGTAAAAATGTAGATCAAAAGTACAGTATACAGTGAGAAATTTTACTTAAGTTTTGTAGAGATCAGCAGATGGCTTGGATTGATCAGATAAATATAGCAGAGCAGTAGGTGGTTGTCAAACTCTGTACAACTTTGCTAAAACAAGCTCAAACCCTAACAAAGTTGGTGCTTATGTAGAAAATGAGAGAAACATGATTTAAACAATTTAATCAATAAAAAAAGCTCAGAACTGTGGCCTGTTCCAGCAACCTTCAATCAGATGA
Organism: Protopterus annectens; assembly: GCF_019279795.1. Taxonomy (NCBI): domain Eukaryota; kingdom Metazoa; phylum Chordata; order Ceratodontiformes; family Protopteridae; genus Protopterus; species Protopterus annectens. The sequence goes on along the minus strand of NC_056733.1, from coordinate 1,805,493,692 downwards.
GTTCTAACTGCACACTTCTGCCACTAGTGTGCAGGGGAACCCTCCAACAAAAGATGACCTGGCTTAGTGCTCAAGTTATACAAATAGAACTAGATTCAGCAGGTCTGAATCTAGTCTATGATATAGCAAAGTGCAACAATTTCAGAAAAAAACAGTTCAAATAAGTAGGCACAGTAAGCCTTCAACCAGCAACTCCCAGCTCAGAAGTGCAGAGGGTACCCTCCCCTCCCACAAGCGTGTAGACCACAAACCTTATTAATGTAAAATAACTGTCCTGAAGCCCAAGAGCTTAAACCAGAACTAAGACACTTTTAGAATAACAGTTACACTAAGCCTTCAACTACCAATTCCCAACTTAGAAGAATGTAAGCTGCCTCTCCTGCCACAAGAATGTAGACTCAAACCTTCTTAATGTCAAACATGCCCAAGTGCTTAAACGAAAACTAGAGGCTTAAAATAGCAGTTACAATTTAATCAAGTTATTAACAAGCAGTAATAAATGTAGCAAAATAAATTGAGTTGAACACTTTAAAGTACAAGAAGCAAAAGCAAAATAAAGTAATACAGTAGGATGATACACAAACACAGTAAAAGCAGCTGAATAAAGTGCAATTAAGTGGCACAGGAGGAAACAATAGACAAGTCAAGGTTAAGAAACTAAGGGGGTGGGCCTTCCCAAATTATCTCATTGTACAAAGTACAATGACCTGATGAGATGGGACTGGGAGGAGTGTCCGAAATTAGATTTCTAGTAAGGGCAGACAACTCAAACACCACCACATTTAAGAATACAACAACAGCTGGGCAAGTGGATGGAAAAATGAAAATGCAGACATGAGATCAGCAATATTCAGGCAGAGTACAGCATGCAAGCCAAACAAGCATTCCAGCTAAATAAAGATATTTCTAGCTAAATGAGAAATACTATTTATCAGTTCCTCCCACTAATTAGCTAATGTTATTTACTGTTTGCAAAGGAATTCTTTGCTAACTTTTCTAACTGACCCTAGCTAAGATCTCTTAAATCTCCAACAGAGCAGAAAGCGTAAAACAAAACAAATGCAACACAAGAATAGGATACAAAATAGAAATAAACAAACCTTAAATGAAAACTTCAATTCAAAATAAAATGCAGACAGGGATCAGCAATATTCAGGCAGATAGAAAAAGCAAGCCAAAGAAGCACTCCAGCTAAATAGAGTGATTTATAGCTTTTATATGGAAACTTTAGATTTTGCCGTACAAACTATATGGGCAACCAATGCAAAATACTGATTCACGTTTTTCAAAATAAGAAATCATTCTTATAAAATGTGAATGGTTTATGCTGTTCTATACAATATTTATTTGTGTCAGATACAAAATAATTGTTTTATACAAATACTAAAGGAAACTTTGGAAATAGTTTTTGTACTCAAATCTCTAGACATTTGCCATTTTTCATGTTTTTTCTACAGGAGAGGGCTGTCCAAGTAGGGACTGCCCAGAGAAAGAGAACAAGTGACCGTTCAGTCATCGTGACTGACAGCACTAGCATTAGTTAGAGATTGATTCAGAAACATGCTAATAAGCAGATAATGAAGTCATTCTCATCACAACCGTAGCTGTCTCTGAATAACATTTTCTCTCTTTCATTGTAACTGACCTACCTGAGGTAGGCAATTTCTGTGAGCACTGAGCTAGTTTGTGTGTCCTAGGGAGTGACAACAATACTATGTATGTAAACATTGTTATTACTAGCTCACAGAAAGTACATAAAAGCGTGCCTATAGAATGTGAACATGTGGGGTGTGATAATGTTGAGCTTTTACTTCTATAAGTGTAGAATATGCTTAATGCCACAATAATATTACTAAATGTCAAAGTTAATACTGTGGTAGGGGTGAAAAAAGACTAGTAGATAAAATAATAATGACAGTCAGTATGGAGTCTGAGAAAGAAGGTGAGTGCTACCAAAATACACCATTTCTTGGAATAAGAAAAAAAACTCAAGTGGAAACAAACAGGAAAAGACCATACTTAAAATATACTGAGAAACATTATTGAGGAAGAAGAATAAAGGGAATCTGCGCAAAGTCTTAAGCTTCTTCCATCCACAACAAGCCACAGAGCCATTCAGAGATACAATCATAAGTTGTACTGTAGTCATGAAGAATTCCGAAGAGAAGATGTAGAAGTTATAAGTACTGCCAGCGGGAGAAAGTTATTATTGTGAGTTCTACTATTTAGTCGATAAATTATATGTACGGGAAAAGGATATACTAGTATTCATAGAAGAGGCTTTGGCCTCCAGTTCATATCAGAATATTGATGACAAATAATGCTGACATGACTGAACTCCAGATAAGTCATCACAATTTCAAGAAGGCTAAGCTGGCAGATGATACTGTAAGTATGCATAGCAAGACATTGAACCAAAGTAATAGCACAGCCCAGCTTTATACCCAAACTTAGAAATAAGAAATGACCTGCACTGTTGGGTAACCAGAAACAAATAAACAAACACAAAAAAAACAGATAATGAGCCATCTGTTAGTTGCAAGAGCTATGAAAACACTTGTAGTGAAGCTAGGGAGACATATACTTTGTGAGTCATTTTGGAATGGATAAGTAAAAATATACAATTTATCTGGATTTTACTAGACTAGTGTAATGTAGAACATAGAGAACTTGTGCTGCCTCCTAGAGAGTACAGGGACAGTACCTATCCTTGGGCTCATAAACACCTTGATACACTACCACACTGTGGATGTCTGCTTTGAATGTATAGTAATGGACACTGTGGGCCCATTTCATATCTCACTAACATCCACCAGCATATCATAGTAACTGATTATGCGATACTTATACTCTGAGACGGTACTAACAGTTGATAAAAATGTCATATTAAGATAAATAGTACTACTTTTTTCTAGGGAATGAATGCAATAATACATTCTTCTTGACTAAGGCACACCATCCATGTCTAGAGGACTGAATTCTGCCACTAATTTTAAAGTTAAACCGATAAGGACATCTGTATACCACTGTCAGACAGATGGGCTAGTGAATTAAAGAAAGTCTGTGTTAGAGAAGTCTGGCTATAGTAGTGGTTGAGAGAAACTTGACCATCTGCTTTCAAATATTTGCTTGAATGTAAAAGAAGCACCCTGAACCTTGAGTGGATTCACACAGCTTCAGCTGCTGAATGACAGACATCCCCTTGGCATTTTAAATATAACAAAAGAGAAACAGGAAGGAAAGCACCCAATTTAAAAGTGTTAACACATTTTAGACATGTAAGAAAGATTAAGAATTGTTTATGTATTTATTTTTGTTAATCAGGTTAGTCCCACTAGGCTAGTGGCCTCTTTTCAGGTGAGACCTGAACTTGTATTACTATCACTAGGACAAATTTTGCCATGGCATTAAAGAACTTCCCTTACTCTTTTGGATAGTTGCTGTGAGATCTTTTACACCCATCTGAGTTAATGGCTATAACACAAGTAGAGAGCACACAAGACACAACAGAGAGTAAAAACAGAAATGATTCTCTCAGGAAATTCAAACCATAGCCCTAGTCCTTCACCTTACCTTAAAAAAAAAAAATGTCTGCAGCATAACCATTAATCGGGTAAACTAGAGACTACTGTTATGGAGGATTTTAGTGTAAAGATCGAAAAGGAAATGACATTCGTTTTGTGGTCTTTAGTGCATTTAATGTTTTGAGAATTCAGTGGAGTGATTGTGCACCATATCATGTCAGATGTTTTGTGTTTTTTTTGTGATACAGCAATTAATCACTCTATAATTTTATATATATATATATATATATATATATATATATATATATATATATATATATATATATATATATATATATTTATATATATATGTATGATCATAGGTAGGTACTAGGCTATCTGCCCTGAGGACTATATAAGCCTAGCCAAAAAGGTTCTCTGGCTTTCGCCACCCAAGAAAATAATTTTCCTGTGCCCCTGTCAAGTAGTGCCGCAGAAGTGATCACCAGAGTGAATTTTCTATTTCCCATCCTGTCGTCAAGATTTTTCTTAAACAGGGCCAATGAGGAGCTTTGCTTGACATGAATGGGTAGTTTATTCCAGAGTATGGGAAGTCTCTTTGTCAGGAATCTATCCTTCCAGCATTTTCTGCTTATTGTGGTGACAAGGTTTAGGTCCCTGGAGCATGTGGTTTGGACAGATTGGGATTTCTTTAAGTGTAGCATGTCCAACAGCTCTCGGTTTGACATAGCTTTCCATGTTAGGCAGAGATCGCCTCTGAGTAGGTGATATGCGACGGAGTAGAGCTGGAGCTTTTTGAGACGGACGCATATGGCATCTTTTTAAGGCTGGTAATCCTCTTAGTGAGGTATTTCTGTGGCTTTTCCAATTGTTGTAGGTGTCTTGTGAGATACATGCCAATCAGAGCATTGTACTCTATAATGGGTGTGATGAGGGATGAGTAGAGAGGAACAGTGACCTCCTTTTTTCTAGAGGAGAATACTTTTGTGATGAGGTGTGCCACGTAGAAGGATTTCCTGACTACTGTTGTGACGTGGTTATCAAAGGAGAGACTACTGTCCACCTGTGTCCTGAAGTCTCTTATCACACTTTCAGTGTTTAGTGAACTACCACCTACGTGGTAGTTCATGGGTACCGAGTTTTTCCCAAAGGGGATGACAATGCACTTTTTGGCATTGAGCTTGAGGCCATGACTTTGACACCAAGCATCTGTCTCTGTGAGACCCTTTTGTAGAATGTCTGCATCATTAGGTGATTTTATTATAGCTCCCAGTTTGCAGTCATCTGTGAACTTTGTTAGCCAAAGACCTTCTGTGTTGGCCTGCACTTCAGAGAAGTAGATGCTGAACAGGAGAGGACCCAGGACCAAACCCTGTGGTACTCCACTCATCACTGGTCTGAAGTCCGACTTGGAGTCGGTTACTTTTACTGTGTGGGTTCTGTCAGTGAGTCAGTTGACCACCCATCTTGTGACATAAGGATGTATGCCCAGTTTAGTGAGTTTATCTATAATTCCAGAGTAGGGAATGGCATCGAAAGCCTTGGCAAGGTCAAGATAGGCTGTGTGCACTACCTTGCCCTCGTCTATGGCTCTAGTGACTGCTTCAAAGAAGTCAATCAGGTTTAGTCGACATAATCTACCTTTTACAAACCCAAACTGAGTGGGGTCCAGGGTTTGGAGGTTACCTATGTGTTTGTTTATAAGCTCCAAGATGATACGTTCCATGGCCTTGCAGACCAGACTCATCAGGCTAATGGAGCGGTAGTTTCTGGGGTCTATGGTGGCACCCCCTTTGTGGAGTGGGATAACCGTCACTGTGCGCCATTCAGTAGGCACATAGCCTAAGGGAGGCTATAATTGAACATGGTACTTAGGTGAGGTGCCAGTTCATTCTGTAGTTCGTGCAGTACACAGCCTGGGATGTTGTCTGGTCCCATGGATGCTGTGTTCTTAGCTTTGGAGAGTGTGGTTTTACATGTTCATCCGTGATTACAGGGGCTTTGCATTCTTCAGGTATTAAGATAAGCCCTTTGGAGGGTGAGAGGGGTATAAATTTAGCACTGAATCTATCTGCCAGGATGTTGGCATTATCAGTTGGTTCTGTATATTTAGTGCCATTGTGCTGTAGCTCAGAGCAGATCTGAGTGTTGCCATTGAGTTTCTTGATATAGCTGTAGAATGCTTTGTGGTTGTCTTTGGAATCAGTGGTGATTTTATTTTCATAAGTGGCTTTGGAGGATTTTATGAGGTATCTCAGCTTCTTGCTGAGGCTGACCAGGGAGTTCCTCCAATCTTGGGATTTTACTCTTTTTTGCAACAGCTTCTTCCTTCTGTTGTAGAGTTTGTTTATGGCAGGTGACCACCAGACTGGTTTCCTTTTTGTGGAGGATAGCATCTTGGTTCTGTTGGGAATGGCACGATCCATGCACTCGTGTATGTGCTTATACAGTGCATTTGTGTAAGATTCAGCAGTCATATCTCTATTTTCCGTCTGCATGGGTGAAATGAAGTTTGCCACTTCTGTCTTAAGGAGCATGAAGTTGGCTTTGGAGTAGTTTTTGACAGTCGTTTCCTAAATGGGGGTTGGGGGTGGGATATGGATATCTAGGGTGATTAGCTTGTGGTTGGATCTGACCAGAGAGCAGTTGACCTCTGCCATGGAACACCGGTTACCCATACTGGTAATGACCAGGTCCAGGATATTGCTGCCCCTGATGGGGGTGTGGACAGGCTGATCCAAGGCATTGGAATAATTCCAGAAAACGTTGAGCGAATGAGTTGGTATATATATATATATATATATATATATATATATATGTATATATATATATATATATATATATATATATATATATATATATATATATATATATATATATATATAGATAGATAGCACACTTAGTTGTTAAGCTACCCCTTGTATGTTTGACTTTGCTGTGTCAGTTACAGTGCAATTGGCAAGATATTGCAAGCTTTTGTGACTGTTGTAGCAGAGTGGAGCCCTCACACTGGGGGATGTGGGAGTACAGCCCACAACATTAGCAATTTCATTAAAAAATTAATATATAAGCTAGTTTTGTGGTGGGGTTGTTCTGTTATTTCATCACCTTTTATGCTGCTGCCTGATGCTTGTTTTATTTGTTTTTACTTTCACATAAACATCTGCCAGCAAGTTGTGATCAAATAGAAAACAAATGCACTTTTTATGTCTGTGGTGTGGTCTGAAATTGGATTGCCAAAATAACATTACTCATTTTCCTTTTGAGATCATTTCTCAAACTACACGGTATAGAAAAGACAGCATGTTAGACACACACACACACACACACACACACACACACACACACACACACACACACACACACACACACATACACACACACACACACACACACACACACACACACACACACACACACACACACACACACACACACACACACACACACACACACACACACACACACACACTGGTTAACGTCTGCTCATTTCTGAAATGCAAAGGTATAGAAACTCTTGTAGTGATCATCTCTTACTGTCAGTTATAACAGAAAAGATTTACAAGCAGAAATAAAAATAAAACCTTGCTAGATACTCTTGAAGTTATTTAGTTATATTTATTTGTAATCATTAACTGGACAGGGCAGTGATCACATGGGACCATTTTGTGACCAACACAGATCTACAAACTCAGAAAACAAACAGAAGCATTTAAAGAAAATGAACAATATATATATATATATATATATATATATATATATATATATATATATATATGTTGCTTGTGAGAAAACTCAAATGAAAACTTTAAGTATTTAAGTAAGATGTTATTTACAATAAGCAGACATCAGATGAGGTAGTTTTCCTTGAGATTTGAGAGCCTCTAAACATTCGAACAGAATTAGTAAAGTGTTATTTGCAGAACATTGTTCCAGCAAGGAAATATAGGACAGCAAACTTCAATAATGCATGTGTTACCACAACTGATTATAGCTATTATGGAAAATAAAAAAAGAGGGGGGAGAATGAAAGGGGAGGGAAATGTTATGTGGGATATAGGGAGTGTAATATTTATTCTGGACCAGGTTCCAAGCGTGAATATAATTTTAATGTAACATTAAGGTTTAATGTCTGCATGAAGTATGGACTAAAAACTGGAAGTCTAAGGCAGAATGTTCATTTTAAAAGCTTTTGCAGGAAGCAACCTGTTGGAAGTGTTTTTTGATGTTTCTTTAAGGTATTTGGAGATATTTTCTTGGATTACAAAAGTTTAAGGGCAAGGATGGAAAAGATATGGGGTGGTAGTCATAGGCATTATACATAAGTGCATGAGCTATTCACACAGGCTGGAAACAACAACTCAGATGTGATTTAAGGAGTAGTGGTACTAAAGCAATGTTGTAATAATAGGTTTGATAAAAGCTTATGCAAATGAGGGCATAATGAGATACAAATAATGAACATGTGAACCATCAGTGACTTTGAGATGAAAGTGAATAGGCTTTCCCACTTTTGGTGATTCATAGTCAATTTTTGATGTTTATCTGAGCCGTGCTCAGATGGGTTATAAGAAGGGGTCTATATTATAACATCGAAATCTACAAAGATCAAATGTTATAATATAGAACCCTAAACACCGAAATCCGCAAACATCGAACAGTCAGAATACTGATTTTTTTCCCAATCGCTATTCCGAGAAACATACACACAACACAAACACACACAAAAAAACAGCAATCCACACACATACACTTAAAATCCTACACCTAAACCTAAACTAAACTTTACATACACTACTAGCTATCCACTTACCTTAACCCAACCCTAACCCTAAGGTCCGTCACTATCGCACACTCACCTCAGCCACGCCCTAATCCTAACTCACCTAACCCGCCCCCAACCCTAACCTACACACAACCGCACACTTACCTGACCCGCGCCCTAACCCTAACTCACCTAACCCACCCCCTAACCCTAACCTACACACACTCGCACACTTAACTGACCCGTGCCCTATCCCTAACGTCCACACAACTGCACACTTACCTGACCCGCTCCCTAACCCTAACTCACCTAACCCGCCCCCTAACCCTAACTTGTACACAATCGCACACTTACCTAAACCCAACCCATAGCGTTCCAACATATCGAACGCTGAAAACAGCGAAGCCACAGCAATGGCCCACCGAATTCTGTCCTGCACCTTCGCTGTTTTCAGCATTCGACAAAATTGGTTTGATATTATAACATTCAAACTTTATAAAATTTGATGTTATAATATAGACCCATAAGAAATGAGTCTGTGCCTTTTCTATCCACTTTGCAAAGCATGAAGATGGTGGCTTTCACAGTAAGCCTGGCTGTATCCCACTATGAGGTGCTTGTTTCAGTTGCACAGAAACTCAGTGCACAGAGATGCTAGCTGGCCTATGAGAAGATGGTATGAGCAAAGGATGACTTACCTAAATTTTGCTGAACAAGAATTATTGGACCAGTTTTGAGTGGTCAAAGATATAGCAATGGTTTTGGTGAGTTTCTTCAGCCCACAAATACGAAATGAAGGAATATGTGGCCTTCAAATACATTTGGATACCAAGGTACATATACCCCTCACTATACATGCCTCAGGGGACTTTCACAAAAACACTGGGGACATGTTGAGGATACAGCAGAAAGTTCTTGATATACATTTCAGACATGCAAATATGTGGCATTTCCCAATTTTTGTGACTCATGGTCACTTGTTGATGTTTATCATCACAGGAACAAGCCAGTACCATGTAAACCTTCTACTGAATGGCATAGTTCCCTGAGGTGCTTGATGTAATAGATCGCAGTCATGTTGCTATAGGAGCCCTATCTGGACTATTGGGGGGGGGGAATCAGTGTCAGAACTGGAAGGGCTAGTGTTCTATGAAATGGCAGTTAGTTTTGATCCAGTATCATGGCAGTGCTCATGATTTTCACATCTAGCACACATGCTGACTGCCATCTCTTCATGCACTGTAGAATTCATCAAAGGCATCTAGTCGGTAAGTATAAACTACTCTTACCATTACTATTCACAGTTATTTTGTTATCTGCATAATGGCAGAGGTCATACTGAGTAATCACCTCCTATTTTGTTTTGTGCCTCCTCTCTGTTTTCTTTCAGGTGATGCAGTCCGCCCACTAAAACCTTGGTTAATGACAGTAGTCCTTAACACATATTAAGCTACTAGACCTTTAACACTTCCCTCATAAAGATATGAATTGTGATTGAACAAGTGAGTGGCTGCTCAAAGCTAATTTCCATTCCTTGTGTTAATCAGGGGCCATTCAGTGTGATGGCATCATCTTCAGAAGGAGGGGAGATGGGAGGAATTTACTGAAGTACCTATTGCTCTTTGGCTTTCCATTAAACTGGAAACTTGCAGTTCTTTAGGCCTTGATTAATGAAAAATAAGATGTTATGTGATCCTATCTCGCCTACATTCTGACTGATGGGTTCGGCTCCGACTCGGCACGCTTATGCCAAAGAACGAAGTCTCTTATTGGCTGAGCTTACTATATCCCAGGATGCACCACTACCAGTCCCCCAGATCTCGTTTGCCGCTAACTTGCAAAGATGTGGTCTCGAGCTGGCTGAGCTAAGTAGTGTCTTTTCACTAACTTTTTCTGTCAGAAATTTGCTAATTCTTTAACAAAAAGCTGTTTTAACAGCTACTCTGTGCTGTGTGTGTATTTTGAAAACTTTTTGTAAGAAAATTTGTGTGTGATTGGTGTTTGTTCCGGTACAGGCTCCCTTCATCCATAGGGCCTTTCCTGTTGGTTAATCCCTTTGAACCTTAGGGGTTCTTGGATTCCTGTATACTTTATTCACTGTTGTATGTCTTCAGTTGGCCTTTATTTTAATTGGCTATCATTGTAAACGGCAAGTTAATCTTGTAGGGTCAGTCTTTCCCAACAAAGTTTTGTCTGTGAGAGAGTACTCAGTTTTTCTTATAATGTCTCAGGCTCCTAGGCCTTCGGGCTTCAAAAATGCACTAAATGTAGTTTTAAAATGTCTATCACGGATGACCACTCACTGTGTGTATATTGTTTGGGCGCCAAACATTTGCAGGAGTCCTGCAGCGTGTGTCACGCTTTTTCCTCGAGGGTCCTCCAAGAGAGGAAAAATAAGCTTATTTTGAAAGGCCTTATAAAACCTTCTTTTGAAGAAGCTTTAGCATCCTCTTCTTCTCCTGCTAAAAAGAAAAGGGCGTCGGCTCCGACCAGTCCGTCGGACCCGACCGCCAAAAGACATAGGCAGGCTTCTCCTTCGGCTCCAAGGACTTCGGAGCCGAGGGCGGAACGGTCTGCCTTGATGCCTCCAGTCTCGACTCCTCTGGCTTCGGAGCTGATGGCTGGGGCATCGAGAGGCGAGTCACCTTCATCGGCTCCACTGGTCTCGGAGCCGATGAAGGTTGTCCGCTCAGACACTTCCTCCTCGGCGCCTAAGTCCTCCTCGGCACCGATGGAAACTAGTTTGGGTATTCCCTCGGCGCCGATAGTCATCGAGTCGCCTCGGAGCTGGTCCCCTAGCCCCTTGGGGCCGTTGGAGAGGCCAACTCGAACCCATTCAGTATCCTCTAGGTCATCGAGGATGTCAGATTCGGACATAGACAGGGTGCTCCAAAGACTGTTCCAGTCCCCAGTCTTTCAAAAATTTGTTTCGGCTCCGACCCAATTGGCTTCGGAGCCGATAGCCCATGCCATTGCCATTCCTCCTCCGACCGCTTCGGCTCCGTCGGAGCAGGTGCTGTTGGAGCCGGTGGAGATTCTAGGGTCGGCTCCGACCCTTACTCCAACCCCGGCCTTCGGGTCCGAGTTTGGCACGCGGACTTCTTCGGCCGGACCCGGGTGACGTTTCGGGACCTATGCTGTCGGTTCCGAGCCTCCCTCTCGGTGCTTCAGCTGCGGGACTTCCGTCTGCTATCATGGCTCCAGGGACCGGACACTCCCAGGATTCTGGGGGTCCGGCTTTCAGAGCTATGAGGAGTGCCTTGGCCAAGTCTTCTTCGGCCATCTCTCCGGCTTTACCGGCACCTTCCCTGGGCATGGAGACTGGGTCTTTGGCAGTTCCCCTGTCCCTAGGCAGCGGAGCCCCGGGGCCTGAGGTTACCCCCACTGGGGTTCCCCTCCTCCTGAGGGTTCTTCGGAGTTGTCTTCAGAGGAGCCCCCAAGGAAGAGATCGTGCAAGAGGAAGCACGTGGACTCCCCTGAGTCTCTTACATCGGACACTGATCTTGATGATGCGGTGGGGTCCCAGTCGTCCTCGGATGATGTCTCATTCGCAGACATTTTAGAGATCCTCAAGCAACGAGGCGGCTGGATATCCAAACCCCCCTCTGCTGATGAGTCAGTGCTTCTCAAGGCCTTTGGGGCTCAGCCCTCCGCCTCCTGGGTGTCTCCGCCCTTCGACGAGCTCCTGGATTTGGTTTGTCGGAGGGCGTGGGAACATCCAGATACTGTGGAACCAGTGCCTTCTCGCCCTAACAAATTTTTGTCTGCCCCACCCGAGAAGGAGTTCTTGACAAGAGGCGTGGCTGTAGATGCCATGGTGGTGGCATCTGCTACACAACAGGACGTGGCAGAGGCTTCAACGTCCGTCCATCCTCCTAATAAGGAGTCTAGGAGCATGGACGACGGAAGTGCACCCTGACTTCAGCGGCCTTTACACTAAGGTCCCTGAATTATTTGGCACATTTTACCAGGCTACAGAGGGATCTGGTCAAGGAGCTGTCAGATTCCCTCTCAGGTAACCTACCTGAGCAGCTAGCCCAGTCGGTTAGCTCTCAGTTGGCTATCCTTACCTCGATTTCTAACTCGTCCATGAGGCTCATTTCATATGCGGCCGAAGGGGCAGGCAGAGCGGCAGGCACAGGCGTGGCTCTACGGAGACAAGCCTGGCTCCGTTTGTGTCATTTTGCGGAGGCCTTCAAGTCTTCCTTCGCCGATGCTCCCTTTGATGGGTCCTCTTTGTTTCGACCTAAGGTTAAAGACACTCTTACCCGCTGTGAGCAAGAGGGAAAAACTTTATCTGCCATAGGTGCACATTATTCCACTCCCTTTCGGCCTTATCCCAAGGCTAAAGGAGGAGAGAAGATGTGGTTCCGCAAATCACGTAAGTTTTTTCCTCAACAGCAGGAAGATTCCCCTTCCAGAGGCAGAGGACGGGGAAATTTTTCTGGGAGACGCCGTCCCAGAGGCAGCAGAGGGCCCCGCAATTCTGGAGACCGCGAGTCCTTTCGTGGCTCTTCAGCCTCCCACACTTCATGAGGGATTGCCCGGCTGTGCTGCTCCGGAGCCAGTCGAGTGCCGTTTTGCCAAGCACCTAAAAGCCTGGGAGTCCATCACTCAGGACAGATGGGTGCTTTGGATTATTGCCGGAGGTTACACCATTCCCTTCACACACTCACCCCCACCGTCCAAAAAAATCCCGGACCCACCACCCAGTCAAAGGGAAATTGCAGCCGCAGAAGCGTCAAAGCTGCTAGAAAAAGGAGTCATCCAACCGGTCCCCACAGACCAGATCGGATCCGGAAATTACTCAAGGTTCTTTTTAGTGCCAAAAAAGACAGGGGACCTGAGACCAATATTGGATCTCAGCAAACTAAACCAATCCGTCATGAAATCCAAATTCCGAATGGTCACTTTACAATCCATTCTCCCATTGTTGGAGAAGGATGTTTGGATGTGCTCCATAGATCTCAAGGATGCCTATTATCACATACCGATACATCAGGCGTCCAGGAGGTATCTGCGCTTCAGCCTGGGAGACAGTCATTTCCAATTTTGTGCACTGCCCTTTGGTCTCACCACAGCCCCAGGGTGTTCACCAAGTGTTTGGCAGTAGTGACTGCTCACCTGAGGAGTCTTGGATTCCAAGTGTTTCCCTATCTGGATGACTGGCTCCTGACTGCCACCACCAGGCATCTACTAATGGACAACCTCAAAGCCACCATCTCCCTGGGTGCTACCCTGGGAATTACATTCAATTGGTCAAAGTCTGTCTTGCTGCCCTCTCAGCATAAGGTTCATAGGAGCAGAGATAGACTCAAAATTGATGCGTCTTTCTTCCTACCGAAAGGATTCAAACTTTACAAGGTCAAGTTCAAGCCCTGCTTTCAAGATCCAAAGCCCCAGCCAGGATGGTCCTGCAACTTTTAGGTTCGATGTCTGCCACGGTTCTCCTAGTTCCACTGGCAAGATTGCACATGAGGATTCTTCAGTGGCTGTTATCGACTCAATGGTCCTTTCAGAATCTCCCCCTCAATCACCCCATTATGATTACAGAAACGTGCAAACGGGACCTCCGCTGGTGGCTTCAGCCATCCAATCTGAATCAGGGAAGACCTTTTGTTATCCCTCCGGTGGCCACCCTGATGACGGATGCCTCCCAGACAGGGTGGGGGGCATTGTCGGGCAGGTTAGTTCAGGGTTCTTGGCTTCCAGGCGAAACCTTTCTCCATATCAATGTATTGGAAATGAGGGCTGTACTTCTGTCCCTACAGGCCTCCACAAGTTTCTCCTTCAGGGCATTATCGCTATCCACACAGACAACATGTCGGTGGTCTGGTATCTAAACAAACAAGGAGGGACCAGATCTTACCCCTTTGCAGAGAGGCCATGAGGGTGTGGGAATGGGCTGTAGCTACCAACCGCTTTCTTGGTAGCGACCCACATTCCAGGAAATCAATATATTGGCAGACAGATTAAGCAGGACGATTCTCTCTCCTCACGAGTGGTCCCTGAACGAAACAGTAGCAGCTCAGGTTTTCAGAAGATGGGGGACCCCGTGCTGCGACCTATTTGCAACACCACAAAACGCAAAGTGCAAAGGTTCTTCTCCTTGACTCCACGTCAGGGGGAGGCAGCTATGGATGCTCTGGTCCAACCTTGGCCAACAGGACTACTTTATGCCTTTCCTCCGGTTCCACTTCTCCCCAAAGTCATCCAGAAAGCTTCTCAATTGGGGCCCACAATGATACTAATTGCTCAAGACTGGCCTCGTCAGGTATGGTTTCCCTACCTGAAGAAACATGCTGTGGACGATCCTTGGTTTTGGATCTAACTCCGGATCTGCTGATTCATCAGTCGGGACGACAACACCAGTCCCTTCACACTTTGAAATTGACAGCTTGGCTCCTCCACTTCTGACTTTAGTCAGAAATCACACCTTAGACCCGGAAGTTATTCACATTTTATCTTGGCCCACAAACCCACCACTAAGAAATTGTACCTCAGTAAGTGGAAGAGGTTTGCTATCTGGGCTCAACTCAGGGCTTAGACCCTATCACTGTCCCGATACCAGAGGTTTTGAAATTTTTAACATCCTTGTTTAATCAAGGATCTTCAGTCTCTACTATTAAAGTCCAACTAGCAGCTATCTCTAAATTTCACGAATCCATGGATCCACCGTTGATGAGCAGCAGATTATGCAAAACTTTCATTAAAGGTGCTGGGCTGTTAAGACCCCAGTTTTTCATCCTGCGCCTCCGTGGGATCTTGATTTGGTACCGTGCCTTAACATCTTCCCCTTCGAACCGGCTGCTACATGTGAGTTAAAATATCTGTCTTGGAAAACTGCCTTCTTAGTTGCAATTACCTCTGCAAGAAGAGTTTCAGAGCTTCAAGCCCTATCTATCAAACCACCGTACTTGATTTTTCACAAGGATAGAGTATCACTTAGGCCAAACCCATCTTTTGTCCCAAAGGTTTGTTCTAATCTCTGTCTCCAACAATCTCTAGAGCTACCAGTTTTCTTTCCAAAATTCTCCAATGAAGCGGAGTACATCCTCCATAAATTGGATGTTCACAGGCAATTGCGCTTCTATCTAGACAGGACTCAATGAATTCGAAAATCAGACCAGTTGTTTGTGTCCTTTTCAGATAATAAATTGGGTAAAACCATCACTAAAGCTACTATCTCCAAATGGATTAGAGATTGTATAACTCAGGCTTATTCCTCTTCAAATAAGCAACTTACAACATCTATCAAAGCTCACTCTACCAGAGCTATGGCTACTTCTATTGCTTTTCATTCCAAGCTCGCTATTTCTGAGATTTGTGCTGCGGCTACTTGGTCCAACCCGCACACTTTCATTTCCCACTATAAATTGGATGTGGCATCTAAAGGGCGAGCATCATTTGGTTCCACGGTACTCAGGAGTGTTTTCCAGTGAGCCACCCAGGATTCAGGTGCTAGGACGCTGTCCCATCAGTCAGAATGTAGGCGAGATAGGATCACATAACATCTTTTAGTTATGTACTCACCATAACTTCAGATGTTTGGGATCCATCTCGCCTACATTCCTAATACCCACCCTCCTTCCCCCTGCCTTGGAGATCAGAAGAGATTGAACGGTTTTGAGTTCTACTGTTTTTTATCTTGTTTCATCTGACGATGTTATATAAGCAGCATGTGTGTCTGTGTATGTATGCGGACAAACTAGATCTGGGGGGCTGGTAGTGGTGCATCCTGGGATATAGTAAGCTCAGCCAATAAGAGACTTCGTTCTTTGGCATAAGCGTGCCGAGTCGGAGCCGAGGGATCGGCTCCGAACCCTTCAGTCAGAATGTAGGCGAGATGGATCCCAAACATCTGAAGTTATGGTGAGTACATAACTAAAAGATATGAATGAATCTATCATTGCAATATCATGTAAGTGGTGGCAATGCAAAATACACATATTAGAATATATGTATTAGTGGCAAAAAATTCCTTGCAACTTAGACTGGACACTTGAAAGTTGTTCAAAGGCAAATCGATACCTGCAAGACTGCACTTCCTGAATTTGACTATCTTCTGAGGTTTCCATAGTGGCAAACAATTCAACAGTACATAGATAAATACCTCATCCATCCATAGCCGCTTTTAGGTACCAGACATCTCTGTGGTTTCTGCAGGCCCCTTGGTCCTGGGGGTCCCCAGCCATAGAAAATTATCCTAATCTAATATTTTGTTACAGTTGTCAAACCAACAAAATTAGTGCAGCAATCTTGTGTAGTTAATAAACCGAGCTGGTAAACATTACTATTAGGATGAAGAGTCCTAGGGAATGGCACCATATCTTCCCTTTGAAATTCAAGGATATCTCTAGCTTTAGTAAAAGTATTTTGTCAAGTAGCAGGCTTCATAATTTCATTAAATGCTGTAGCACTGACATAGTGCCCATGACTTACATAAATCCTGCTGCTGGACATTCTTTCCATTAAAATTAACATTACAGCAGGCTTTTGGCACCCCGATACCCATTGCTACAAGGCACCCCAATCATTCTTGACTGTGTGCTGGCCAAACAAAAGCTGATGCTGGCTGGAGGAAAAATGAGGAGGAAAAAAGATCATTTAAGCATTCTTCAAGTACATGCTTCATTGAAAACTGGTTTGTGATATGACCCTGCTACAATCAAGCCAGTAAATGAAAGAGCATGAGCGAGGTAAGTGCTAGAGATTGGCAGGCCAGAGTGACCAAGCTCAGTGCTTTCCTGGGATTTTAAGAACAGTAGATGCCCCTGATCTTCAGGGATGGATTCCACTTCCAGGTAGTTATAAATACTGGCAGGACATCAGATACTATAACTCTCAACTTATTTGCTCAATAATACTCTTTCAGGTAGTTATAAATACTGGCATGACAACAGATAATGAATCTTTCAACTTCTTCGCTCAATAATACTGGCCAAAGTCAAAAATGATGGCAGAACAAATGTTCAAAATCAGGATTACTTTTAAATATTACATTATTTTACTTAAAAAAACATTAATAGAATCACATATTTTGCATCATAATGCAGTTTTTGGACAATAAATTTTGCAAGTCTAAGGTCTATGAATATTTTTATGAAGGACAGGGCAAAATTATAAGACAAAATCAAGGATATTCTTTGAAATCAAGGACAGTATCATGTATTTATTACTCTTGATGACTACTAAATACAACTCACTGAACAACAGCCACTGATCGGGTACACCCATACTAGTATTGAACAATGTACTGCTATTTGCTAGAGTAGCAAGCTGGCTATAATTTCTTTCATTTTCCATCATAAGTTCTGCTTTTATGCTTGTATGTGATGGGAACATAGTTGCACTGTATTTAAGAGTAACAAGATAGCCATCAATTTTTTTTACTTACCATTGCAAACATAGGCCTTCTACATGATTAGTGGCTGTCTTTGCTGGTTTGGCAGAAAGAGTATATGTGTGAAATTAATTCCTCATTGCTACAATGGAGCAGTGAGTAGTACTGCCATTTCACAGTGTCCTACTCTGGTTCCATGACACTTTTTTGTGTGGACTCTGCATGTCCTCCCTCATACCTCTCAACCTCTTAGTGCAAAAAATCTGGAGAAAACCTAAAATAATTGGAGGACAAAGGCAACAAAATAGGGACAGATTATAAATATTGCTCTTATAAATCTAGAAAGTTGCTAGAATAACAAGATTTGTCTTACCATGCATTTTGTGGAGGATATGAAGTCTAAAACTCAAACATATGCCATTTCAATCCTCACTAAGTTGTCAGAAAAAAAAAACAAATTTTATGAGGAATAGACCAAAAATATGAGACAGAAATCTGGATGTTCTGTGAAAATCTGGACAGTTGAGAGGTATGTTTGTCTAGATGAATCTACTTTATATTGTCATGAAACCAATGACACAAAATTCACAACATTGAGACCACTTTGCCAAAATGGCATTTTATCAAACAACCGGAACATCTCAGTTTCACTCCTTGAAATGAACCACTTGTCCACAAACACAGAAAAAACAAACCAAAGCAAATCAAATCCACCCATTTGGTGGGCTTCACTCCCACTCTCTAACTAAATATATCAACTCAGAGATTGCACTATAGTGGAGAAAAGGGCTAAGTTCACCATGTTGGCCCAGTGTTCATTTCTTGAAGTGAAGTTCCAATGTTTTGGGTGTTCAGTAAGATGCCATTTTGGCAAAGTTGTGTCAACATTTTGAACTTTGCATAAGTGGTTCTTCGACAATATAAATTAGATCCTTCTAGATATGTGCTCTGATTTCCATCAACACCTGAAAGACATGCAGCAGATGAATTGGCATTCCTTCAGTTTCCCTGAAGATGAATGCACAGAGAGTGTGCGTTTCTGTGTGTGTGCGTGTGCATGCAAGCGCCTGTGTGTGTGTGTTTGTGAGTGTGTGTGTGTGTGTGTGTGTGTGTGTGTGTGTGTGTGTGTGTGTGTGTGTGTGTGTGCGTGTGCGTGTGTGTGTGTGTGTGTGTGTGTGTGTGTGTGTGTGTGTGTGTGTGTGTGTGTGTGTGTGTGTGTGTGTATGCATGTGTGTGTTTGTTTAAAAAAATCACTGATTTTTATTTGTGAACACAGAGCAATACCAGCCACATGTACAACTCTTTGCATAGCAGTAAAAAAAATGCAATTAACAAGTAATTATCTTTTAAATATAAGGCAAAAAATACATCATGGAACATACAGCCCCTTAGATCTTCTAGGATTCTAGTGGATCCCACACCCTAATCTGTATAAATCAATCTTGACTTGGACTTAGTGGTGTTACTGCCTTCAATGGCACCAATTCTAAAACTAGCCCTGATCAGAGATGTGTACAGAAAGTTGCTATAACTTATATGGGGAGCTGGGGATTTTATGGTCACTGCTTCTTTAATTTCCTCACAATCAAACTTCAGAGGTGTGCAGAGGAGGTCACTGTAGCTTGTGTTGATGCTGGGAACAATATGGCCATTGTTTCTTTTACTTTTTCACAGAAAACAGAGGTGTGCAAATAAGTTTACTAGAGCTTGTGTGGGGGTGCTGTATTGTCTAGGAACAAATAGTTGGAATACATTATTGTGATCATTATTGTTTCACATTTCTCACAATAACACATTAGGCATCTATGCAGGTGGCTGTCTTGGTGGGTGAGGAGTGAGGAGACATGCAATGTATGTGTAGTGCAGCAGTCACTTGAAATACATGACTGTGGGCATTTGAACTTTTACTTTCATTCCAATCTAATATTAGAGGGATGCACAGACAGTGACTGCCTTTTTGTTTTGTTTTTTTTGGGGGGGGGGGGCGTTGGGGTAGGTAGGTAGTATCAGTAGTCATCTACATTAAAATTATATGGTTTTAGCCTGGTAGTCTGTGGACTTCTTTTCTCTGAGTTTTGCTGTTTTTGGAACTACAGACCTTAGGTACCTTCCACTTTGGACATTTTTGCTTTTTGTGGTGTTTTACTAGTAGAGGTACACATGGCTAACTTAACAGGAGATGTTGAATTAGATTATCATCCAGTTACACCTGTAGCTTGATCATTCTGTGAACAGATGAGGATGTTGGCTTCTATTGACAACAACCCGCTCTTGAATGTTAATTTTTCTAGGGGAGCTGATGATGTTCGTCAATCTATGGATATGGATAATAGTGAGTGTTTTGTGCAACTATTTACTACCCTAGAAAATTAGTTGTATCAGTTGAAATGACTGCAATGGCAGCATTTACATTTAGAACCCTGTCTACATTTTTGTATTGTTTCTTGAGATATGAGGGTCCTCTGCATGCCCAATTATGGGGACCATCACCCTGAATTGCTGGCACGTCAGCAAGAAATTAATCTTGAGACCAGCTTCCAGTACATGCGTTTACTTATTGACTTTTTTCTGCCTAAGGAACAGAGACTGGCTAAATCTGTAGAGCAACAGCAGGGTGAGATTGAGAGAAAGTTTTCGAGTGAGAACTATATGCTTAAGTGGGACACAGTTTATTGTGCATTTAGTGCTTATGACATGAAACTGCAACAAGTAAAAACAAAGAAATTGAACCAAGACTACTCTGATTTTAGTCTTGACAATATTTTTGTATGGCTTAAAACCACTCTGGTCCATTCAAAATTAAGCGCAACACATACAGTGATGGCAGAATGAATGGGATTGGCTGAGTGGACCAGTCAAACATCTTTAATTGAACAACCACCAACAAGTTCTTTAGGCTTGGCCAGTGCATTGACATCAGCATCACCTCCTACCACATGCCTGCAACAAGCACTGAGAATATATATACTCATTCATCTGCTGTTACTGGTGTGAACAGTATTGCTTCGGAGATGAGTACACAGAATCCTCATATTCAGTCTTCTGCAACAACTGCTGTGAGTAGCACTGGTTTGGATGCATCTGTCTTGGGAGCATGACCCAAGACACTTTACTCACTGATGGCTTTCAACCCGTTACCTATCCCAATGAGGAAGAAGGAGAAGAGAGTGGATTTATGGGCAGAGAGTCCGATACAGAGATCGAGCAGCAGAGAACGGAAGCGAAGGAAAACTTCGGTTTGACTCCAGGTACTGAACAATTGGTCTTTAATCTTTCTAGTACTGTATTATCTGATTTTCAACTCCATTTATTGAGTAAAGGGTTAAATTTTGTACCAGCAGCCAAACATGTGTTCACTGACCTTATGATAGAACTTAAACAGTTTGGTAGGAACTTACAGCTTAAGAGGTTGTTTGGAGAAGGTGAAGGAGAGAACTCCTTTACTGGCATCTTAAAAAAAAAACTAGTTTATTTACTCTATCTGCTGCTCCTACAATTGAGATATTCATTAGAATTTGTGAAGATCAGTTATGTGGTATGGAGCAATATTGCAAGAATAAATGTTTTTATAATTTAACTTATGATGAAAGGTTGGCCTTGAAAATGCTACAAGACAATGAGGATTTAACTGTACAACCAGTGGACAAGAGTGGGGCAATAGTCCTGATGGAAACTAGCTACTATAATAACAGAATTGACTCTATGCTTGATTCTGATGTAACTTATGTTAAGATTAATATTAAGGAGGTTATGATGATTATTATAACATGTTAGAAGTGTTTTGTGTGAACTTAAAGCTACAGGTGCACTTATTGATGACATTTTTAATTTTGTCGCTGTTGACCATTAGTTATCCAATTTTTAAAGCACTACCAAAGATACATAAGAGTTTGTGTGACCCACCCATTAGGCCTATTGTTTAAGGCAGAGGGTGGGTCACCGAATATTGTTGTATGTGGGTGTAGTATAAATTGAAACCCATAGTTTGTAATGTACCCAGGATTTTGAAAGATAGTGTGCATTTTTTGACTTTACTACATGAACTTATCAATAGTAACATATTTAGGAAATGGATTTTATTAGTTACTTTGGATGTTAGAAATTTATTTACTGTCATACCTAATGAGTTTGTTCCTAGATCAATAAAATATTTTTTGTGTAATAATGATATTTTAGATAAGAAGGTTATTCAACAGATTTTGTGATTGTTAGAAGATGTGTGAAAATAATGTTTTTCTGTTTGAAGGACAACATTGTTGGCAAAAATGGGGGTTTACCATGGGAATCCCCTGTGCCAATTCGTATGCTAACTTAGTCTCTTGCACAATGGGAGGATGATATTTAATGTTAAACATGAATGGAAACAGCAACTTATTTTCTATTCATAATTTGTATATGATGTTTTTGTTGTGTGCAGGCACCATTAAGACATCGTTGCAATTTATTTGTTACTTAGAGCAAACAACTAGTTTTTTGAAGTTTTCTGTGAAGCATTCTTATAGTGAGATATATTTTTTTGGATATTATGATAGAACAAAATACTGATGGAGTTTTAACTCTAAAGTGTTTAGGAAAGATTGTTGGAAAAATGGTTTACTGGCTAAGGATAGTATGCACCCAGGTTTTGTTTTTCAGAATATTGTTAAGGGGCAAGCCTTACAGTTATCCAGGTTATGCACAAATGACCAGGTTTTATCTGAAGAGATGATTGGCTTCACCTCCAGATTGGTTTTGAGAGGATATAGACGTACTGAGATAGATAATGCGATGCATAGTGTGATTAATTCCAGGGCAACAGAGGCAGTGCCCTGATTTTCATCAATGGGTATGGCCAATAGGTCTAAACCTATTCTACAGAGAAATACCTCAAGGTTCAGTCAAGTCACTAGGAATGATAACAGAAGTAGCATTGCTCTACAGATTACTTATAGTAGTGACATTAAGTGGGTGCAAGATATAATACGGGGTACCTGGAGGATTTTACAGTCTGTTTATTCTCTGAAGGGCTTGGTAGGTGACTCTCCAAATTCTGTTTTTAAAAGGAATAAAAATCTAAAACAGATTCTTTGTGATAGGGTATATAGAGATGCTAGGTCCATTGGAAGAAGAGGTACTTTTCCTTGTCATCATTGTAAGGCCTGTAGGTATATCAGCAGGGATTCCAATTTTATATACCCTATCACTAAGAAAGACTATAGTCCTAAAGTGTTGGTTACTTGCCTTTCTAAAAATAGAATTTATTTAGCTATATGTGTGTGTGTTACCCATTGTTTTATGTGGGGAAAATTTATTGTAGGTTTAAGGACAGGATTTTGAGACATCTCTCTGCAATTTGATTAAAAGATAAGCGGAATGCTCTTTCCCTGCATACAGAGAAATGTCAAGGGCATTATTTTTATTTTCAGGCCACTGCAGCAAGTAAATAATAATTTTAGTGTGGGTGATATCTTCAGTTATACTGAGTATTGTGAAACTAGATGGATAGTAGAACTTGAGGCAGGCAGGCATCCAGGGCTCAATGGAGTGGTGCCTTTAAAGCCAATTCTTAGTAGGCGTAGACCATATATTCAAATATTTTGTTTTATTGTTTTTTTATGCTGATTGGTTTGTTTTTTTATTTAAATTATGTATTAATTTAATATGTTTTATGTCTGAAGAAGGGTTTCATCCTGAAATCGCTAACACCTACATTAAAATTATATGGTTTTAGCCTGGTGGTCTGTGGACTTCTTTTATGAGTTTTACTGTTTTTGAAACTACAGATCTTAGGTACCTTCCACTTTGGACTTTTTTGCTTTTAATTGGCTGAGTTGTCTGTATTATTTGCTCATTCATTTGTTTCACTAATGTCATCCAGTGCCTGGTTCTATGTTCTGCTTTCTTTGTTTTGGGACAAAAAGTTATGATTTTGGGAAGATGAGACATCCAAGAATAGCAGAGTACAAAGACATGAATTTTTACTTATATAAAAGCTTCCATGGTGTTGTATGGACAAGACTGCCTCCATTTATTTACATTTAACCTGCAAGCCCTTTGTGGTCAATTAACATATATGTCAGTGTGCCATATCCCTTTGTGCTTGTGCTGGTGCTGTAACTGAAGTCGTAAACAAGTGATTTAAATATGATGCAATCCGTTTTCCAAAATGGTGAGGTAAGGTGATTTTTGTGATTATGTTAATTTTTGTCCAGAAAACATACTTGAATGGCTTTGTACAAATTCCAAGAAATAATGAACATGCCATTTGAATATATTTTTAATTATAACAACAATAGTTACAACAAATCCTTAAATGAGATGTAGAGTGCATATCCTGCTAATTCCTGATCCTATTTCTGATCAAAATGCAGTTTATCTTTTTCCTGACCAAAGCAGTCTTCTTTTGTGGTCATTTCATAACAGTATTATACTAGTGTTATGTTAATTAACCACATGCATAGTTTTCCTGCATTAATTCAGTTGAGATTTTTCCACAAGTGGAATATGGAAAATATTACACCTACACACAAAGAGTAAGGTTGTCTTCAGAATCCATATAATTATAAGCCTAGATGCTTATTAAACAACATTAATAATGTGTTGTAGAGTATGAAAAATAAAAATAAAATCAGAGATAAAGAAATGTGAATATGCATTCTACAATTCTGAAAGAGTTAATTGTTTGTAATGACATAAAATTGGTGTTATAAGGTAAATATGTCTTATGCCCTTGATTACAGCGCTGAGGATGAGACTGTATTCATCAACAGTAGCAAGGATTCTGTTTTTTTTTTTAATTAGGGAAGTTGACATACCTTGCATGGACCCATTTCACCTACAACCTAGAAAATCAGTTTTAATCTATATATGGAAAAAGACAGTTACAGTGTAATATATACAGATTAAGAATATGCACACTAGTGAAGACAGATTTTAATTATTATATTCAGTGAATGGATCCTATACTGCGGTGGTGGTGCTGCGGTAGTGTTGTCACCTCATAGAAAGACGTTATCCCATTCGATTCTCAGCTAGAGTGTCTTCTGTGTGGAGGCATACGTGAATGGGGCATTCCTTCGTTGAAGGTTGTGCATCAGGGCTGGTAACCCGGTACATAAAAATCCACTACCAATCATTAGTGGACCGGAGTTCCGCTGTGGTGACGCCTAACCGGGAAAAGCCGAAAGAAACAAACAAACAATATTCAGTGAATGGATCCTAATTCAGAATAAGATGAATGCAAGCTGTTAAGTCTGAAAATATCAACAAGAAAAAGGGTGGTTTATTTAATCTAAACTTCATTTGATCAACACTACATTTGATTGACCCTCATAACATTGAAAAGTATGAAATGGTCTAGAAAGGTTTTTGCAGGTATGTTTAATGTGTATGAAATTGTCAACGAAATGAGTGTCAGTCAAATGAGGTTTATATTAAATGAATCACTGTTTTATTTTTTCTTGACGGCTATGTGAAATGGTGATGTAGTTAAATATATATATATATATATATATATATATATATATATAAATACACACACACACACACACACACACACACACACATATATATATATATATATAAAATGTACTTGGTGTAAGTCAGAAAATTCTAAATTGATTCTTTATTTAACAATGTTGCAAGGAAGTAAGCTTATACATTAGCTTATGGCATTTTCATGAAGATTCTCTAGAATTTTAGTCAATTTTTCCTTGTAGTAAAGGGAGCACTGAGATTACACTATAAAATCATGGAAAAGGCAGTCTGTTAAACAGCTTCTGACATGCATAACAAGCTTTTATTAAGTACTTCTAAGCACTGTTAAACTTTAATCTCATGTCAGAGTACATAAAATGCCAGTGATGGCCACTGTAAACAAAAAAGGCAACAGTAGCTAAAACCAAAATAACTTTAAAAGTCGATACAATCTTCATTCTTACTGTAAGAAATCTCATCACTCTATCTCAAGACCACACTGAAATATGCATCAGGAAATGTAAGAGCACTATCAGAAAATGAAAAACTGGGGGCGGAGCCTAGATGGCCAACTGAGAACAGTGAATTTAGAGAGCTCCATAAACTAGTATAATAATAATATAGGAAAATTGTATTACTTTCAAGTTTAACACATCAGAAATCTATAGATAAATTACTAAACTACATAAATGTCAATTTTGATGGAGATATACAAAGGTTTTCCTGTCAAGTAACTTGGAAATATATTGAGTCATTGAATGTGAACAACTCAAGGAATTCTCATCCAGATTCTGCTTTGAAAAAAGAACTGCAGTTGATGACATCTACCTTACAGGAACTATGTTTGAAGATGGATGGCTTTAAAAATGACTTAGAAAACCTCAAATTAAATTCTCAAAACCAGACTAATAATCTTAAGTAACTATTACAGCAACACCATACACAAATAACAAATATAGAGACTTCTCTAAATGACATTGAAGGGAGACTCAAAGAGGAAGAATTCCAAAAATAATTTTCTGCTTAAACAGAATACATGGCTGCTTAACAAAATAGATGACTTAGAAAAAGGGAAAGGAGAAACAACATAAGGATCTTTGGTCTGCCTGAAAACAAGTCATATAATTGCATTAACTTGAATTGTAGTTTTTTAACCCATCTTGACCATATATAATACTTAAGTGGTTACCAAGGTAACTAATGTTTTATACATGACATCAAACTGACAAAGTTATTCAAGAGAAACAATATAAACTTGAACTTGAAATGTCATAGAATGTAACAATCATATTCTGAACAAATTGTATTAAACTGTCAATAGACACTCAGTTTAATAACATGGGCTTCTGTATTACTACTGTTTTAACTGGTCATAAATTGCATACACTATATTAAACATCAAGGGAAAGCATGATGATTTTCTCATATAAGTAAATGTGCATAACAAGTCATATAATTGCTTTAACTTGAATTGTGGTTTTGTAACCCAACTTGACCATACATAATGCTTAAGCTGTTACCAAGGTAAATAATGTTTTATACATGACATCAAACTGACAAAGTTGTTCAAGGGAAACAATAGAAACCTGAACTAGGACAATTTTATGGAAAACAAATGTGATTAACCCAGAAATCATAAGTACAAAGATAAAGAAGACCTTATAGCATTAGTACTAGTTAAATATAATAACAGACTATGAACCCTAGCCAATCTATACTGGTTCCCAGACATTGAAACAGGAACTGTTAAAAAAAACACTTGGATTTAATTTCTAATAATTATAAAGCTAGTGGGGTTTGGCTTTATTGGCCTGAAATTGTCTATTAAGATGACAAAACAAGTTCTGGGCATTCAGAATCACTAATTAGTTGAAACACATGACGTTCATAAGGGTCATTTGCATATATCCCATGTGCCTCTGATACAAGAGGTTTGGGAGGTCACTCACATGAAGTTCTAGCGTTGCTGGAGTTTTCAGTTTGTTTTTACTGATTATTTTTTCAGTGACCTTCTCACTTAATGTTTTAGTTTGTTGTTTGGGATATTTTTGCAATGACCCTATTGATAATGGATATCAGCTGGGTATAACAGCCCTGTGTTTCTTATGCTTAGTCAAACACTCTGCTTGTGCTGTGCTGATGAGGTCATAACAAGGCCAAAATATGCATATCCACAGCTAGTGCGGTTTGGCTTTATTGACCTGAAATTGTCCATTAAAATGACAAAACAAGTCATGGGCATTCAGAATCATCAATTAGCTGAAACGCCTGATGTTCATAAGGGTCATTTGTATATATCCCATGTCCCATACAAGATGTTTGGGAGGTCACTCAGTGGAAGTTTTAGCTTTGCTGGAGGTTTCAATTTGTTGTTAATAATTATAAATGCAATTTAATATTAGGAGGAGATTTTAACTGTATATTTGATATTTCTGAAACTACAAATAAAAGACCGCTGCATACATCTGCTGAATCAAAAGCTTTAAACAAGTGGGTAGAATCATTTCATCTTGTAGATACTTTCAAATTTATACAAGATAAAAGATACATCTTTGTTGTTTTCCCATCAACATCACAGATTTGGTACCCAAACTAGAATAGATAAAATATTTGCTGCCCATGACTTACACTCTAAAATCATTGATTTCTCAATCACTCCCTGCCCCCTTTCAGACCACAATTCATTGATACTAAAACTTCAAAATGGGTACATACCATTAATCTTCCAGCATATGCAACTAAAATTAAAGAGTTCAAACCCTGGTTATTATCTGAATTAGATATTGATTACACCACAGAGATAAATAAAATAATGATATGGGACTCACTAAAAGCTTACATATATGGTAAAACCCTAACTTGGTATAAAAAAATCAGAGAATGGGATTCTGAATTATTAGATCTACAATCCAAACTTTTGTCATTAAAAGCTGAAAAAAAAATCAAAATCATTTGTAGATGAAAAAGAAAGTAGAAGTATTAAACAATAAATACAATGAAATTCTAACACATAAAACTTGTTTAGCTTTAGAAAAACTAAAATTTAATACCTTGGCCACTTCTCCCAAATATCTACATAATTTATCTACAAGAATCAAAATAGAATCAAAAGCTAATAACTTTAAAAGTATCTTCCATGAAAAGAAAGGGAAAAATGTCTTGGATATAGGTGACATTCTTGATGCCTATAGAAATCACTACTTGAAACATTTCCAAAAAGAAAATATACATATCGATCAATTAAATCTAGATGAAAAATGTTCTAATATAAAAAAACAGAAAAATTAAAACTAGATCTGCAAGCAGCCATATCCTACAAAAAAATTACAGATACAATAAAATAGGATAAAAATAATAAAGCTCCAGGTATAGATGGCATAATTATGGAAATATAAAAACTTTTTACTTCAAAGATACTATCTCTCTTCCATAAAACTCTACTAGAAATTCAGTCACAAGTTGTAATACCACCCTCTTGGAGATAGTCCTTGATCACACCAATCCTAAAGGAAAACAAGTCCGCAAACCTCTGTACCTCATATAGACCTATATGATTATTAAATAATAACTATAAGATATTTATGACAATATTAACTAAAAGAATGAAAATACCACTTCCAAAAAAATAAATAATGATCAAACTGGATTTATATATCATAGACAAATACACATGACAATATTAAAAGGATAATTTCTCTTATAGATTATGTTAATAAAGAAAATAAAGAAACACTCATAATTGGCTTAGATATAGAATAAGCATTTGATTCCCTAAATTGGGACTATTTATTCAAAATCCTAATGCTATTTGAATTTCCTGCATCCTTTGTTCATCTCCTAAAGAATATATACACAAATAATTTAGCGTTTTTCAAGTTAGGTCTTTTTACCTCTGAATCTATGCATATAACAAATGGCACTAAACAGGGATGTCCCATGTCACAAATTCTATTTGCTCTGGCTAATGAAATATTGGCAGATTCAATTCGTAACAATATAAAAATCAATGGAATAGATGTTTATGAATAATACAATTCTAAAGTAATCCTATTTGCTGATGACATATTACTAACATTAGAAAGAATCAAACTAAACAGCTTCAAGGTTAGGAGCCTCCTCAGAAACAATGTAGTAGCTCACAAATGAACAGAATGAGGCTCGCCACAGCAGAAAGTATATCAAGAAAACAATTTAATGACTGCAGTAACCAAAGTAAGCGCTTTCACATCTGATGAAGCATTGTAAAACGTGAAAGCGCTTACTTTGTTTACTGCAGTCATTAAATTGTTTTCTTGATATACTTCGTGCTGTGGTGAGCCTCATTCTGTTCGTTTTTAAGCTTATATTACTAACATTATCTAATACAAAAGAGAAATTAGAAGAATTGGATACATTAATTGACAAATTTCACATGACTTCAGGACTCCATTTCAATAAGTCTAAATCAAAATGTTTATGTTTAAATAAAGAAAAAAGAGCTGCAGACCAAGGGGGATCACATCATAGGGAAACAAGAATCTACCTTAAAATATCTAGGAATTGAGTTATGCAAGGATAATAATGAATTAGTCTAAAAAACGACAATAATGTCATCAATACAATTAAAATCTCTGTGGAAAAATGGAACAAAATAATATTAACATTTGAAGATAGACTACAGTTAATAAAAATGGTTTTACTGCCCAAGATCCCATATATATAGCCTTGGCAATACAACTGTTACAAGAAAGGAATATACTTAAAGAAATAAATTCATGCCTAATAACATTTTTATGATTTCCCAAAAGAAACAGAATAGCTTTAATACATCATATCAGACCATGGAAACAGGGAGGATTACACTTTCCTAATATAGAAACATATATAAAAGCTTTAATATCTAAAACAATCTTAATTTGGATAAGTCCAAATTACTCTGTATATTGGAAAGAATTGCTAACTGTAATATCAATAAATGAATTTGATTTACAAAAAAAGTCAAATAACAAATAGAAACAATTTGCCATGGTGCATATGTATTAGTATGCAATATAACATAACTAAACCCACTAAAACTCGTATGATTAATTATTACATTGACTC
The DNA here is from genome assembly GCF_019279795.1 of Protopterus annectens. Taxonomy (NCBI): domain Eukaryota; kingdom Metazoa; phylum Chordata; order Ceratodontiformes; family Protopteridae; genus Protopterus; species Protopterus annectens. The sequence goes on along the minus strand of NC_056733.1, from coordinate 1,805,463,523 downwards.
ATTTAGGAAAATTATTACTGAAAATATAGATTTAAAAATCTGGTTTGATCTTTTAACACCATTTATAGCCACAAAGAATTTTCCGCATAAAATATATAGAGAAATTATTAATTCCATGGAACAGAAAGGATTGGTTTGTTGGCTCTGATGTATGAAAAAACTAAAAGTTTTAGATATGCAAGTAATAAAAACAACATTCAAAATTCCACAAATTCTGTCATATTCACAAGATTTAAGTAGAATAATTAACAATTCTTCATTTAAAGAAATACCTAAATTAATGAAATACATATATGAAATCATATATAATGACTTTGACATGGGAAACAGTATTTCAAAATTTTACAAAATATTGATAAACTTTAAAACAACACCCAAAACCTCATATTGGAAATATATAACAAAAGGACACTCAGTACAGTTAACTGAAGATATTAAAACAAATATCTTTTTATCGATAAAATATACATCCTTTACACAATACTGGAAAGTTTTTAATTAGAAATGCTTGCACAGAGCATTCTTAATTCCAGACAGAATCAGTAATATTAGATGTTAAGTTGTCAATCTCGCCTTCATTCTTGCTGGATGGGTTCGGAGCCGACCCCCGGCTCCAACTCGGCCTATACTAAAGCTCGAGAGTTATTTATACCGGCTCGAGGCTACCCTATGTCCCACAATGCTAGGCGCTAACTACTCAGATCTCATTTGCCACTTACAGCTGTGAGGTGCATTTATTACTGGCTCTACAGGTTAGAAGTTATAATTCTAAAATTTCTATCTTTTAGTCAGATTTTTAGTTAGTTTTTAGTTAGCGACCATCCCATTAGCTTCCCTTCATAGCTAATCCCCCTTCTGGTCCCTTTTAATCTTTTACCTAACCCCCTTTAGTTATAAGGTTAGGCCTTTGGGCCTATTCTGCTCTTAACTTGTCAGTTTAATTTTTGTGTGACTGATTTTGCTGTTTTAAAGGGTGTCTGTGTGTGTGTGTGTGTGTGTGTGTGTGTGTGTGTGTGTGTGTGTGTGTGTGTGTGTGTGTGTGTGTATTTTGTACTTTAGGATGTCAAAAGACACCAGGGTCTCAGGCTTCAAGACGTGTGACTCGTGCTGTCAGAAAATGTCGCTGACAGACGGTCACACTTCTTGTGTTTATTGCCTGGGCCCTCTGCACCTGCAGGACTCTTGTTCAGTCTGTCATGCGTTCAGTCCAAGAGTCCTGCAGGAACACAGGAATAAGTTAATTTTGAGGGGCTTGTTAAAGCCTGAAGGTTCCCCGACCAAGTCATCATCGGGGAAGCCTTCGAAGCCATCTAAGCAGTCAGCTCCGAGCTCAGAGCCTTCGACTGGTGGTGCTCTGACTGCTGTCACATCGGCTCCGGCTGGAGCCGATGTTTCCAAGACACAGTCCTTCATCATCGGCTCTGGCTGGAGTCGACGTTCCTCAAGATTCAGGCTTCGACATCGGCTCGAACCGGAGCCGATGATTCTAGGACTCAGTCAGTGCCGATAGTGGTGTCGGCGCCATCTGCTAGCCATAAAAGGTCCAGATCTCCATCCTTGGAATCTGTTCACTCGGCTCCGAGGTCTCCCTTACTCTCGGAGCGGAGTCATCGAACCCATTCCTCCAGGTCTTCCAGGCTCTCGGACCACGACCTCGAGAGGGTGGTTAGTAGACTTCTTAAGTCTCAGGCACTAGCCCAAATGCTCCATAGCCCTTCTCAACAGACAGTGGCTATCCCCACCCCATCTTCAATTCCTCCTCTGACTCTTCCTCTGAGTTCAGAGCCAGAGCTTGTGGGAGACACGTCGGAGCCGATACCTCACCTTTCGGCTCCATCGTAGGCTCCGGTCTCTTCCATGGTCCCATCCTTGGAGGGATCCGGGCGCATGGACTTTCTTGTCGGCTCTGAGGGGGCAAGTGGCATCGGACCCTTGTCCGACCCCATTCTCCCTCTCGGAGCTTCGGCGCTGGTAAGTTTGGCCCCGACATCGGCTTCGGAGCTGTCCCTCTCGGTGCCGGGAGGGGTCCTTATCTCTTCGGAGCGGGACCTTCTACCCTGCCTGATAGGGGCACCTTTGAAGTCATGAGGAGCGTGCTGGCCCCTGTGCCTGCTCCACAGTCAGCTCCCTCAGCTCCTCCCTCTGTAGTGCCTGCTGCGGTCTCTACCCACCCTCTCATTCCTGACCGTAGAGATCCAATGCCTCAGGTTTCCCCATTGGGAATATCCTCCTCTTCCGAGGTTTCCCCTGATCTGTCAGGGGAACCCCCTCGGAAGAGGAAATGTAAGAGGAAGCATGTGGACTCCCCTGAGTCCATTACATCGGATACCGACTTGGATGAGTCGGAAGGGTCCCCACGGTCCCCCTCTGAGGATGTCTCCTTTACAGACATCCTTGAAATCCTGAAGCAGAGGGGGAACTGGTCTACCCTTAATCCTTCCGAGGATGGGTCGGTTTACCTAGAGGCTTTTGGCTCTCACCCTTCCACCTCCTGGGTGTCTCCGCCCTTTGACCCCCTCATGGAAGTGGTGGCGTGGAAGGTGTGGACGGCCCCTGATACGATGGAACCTACCCCACGGAGGCCTTCCAAATTCATAACAGCCCCTTCGGACAAACAGTTTTTAGCCAAGGGTGCCCCGGTTGATGCCATGGTGGTGGCTGCAGCCACTAAGAAGGAACTGGCTGATCCTTCAGTACCTGTCCATCCTCCTAACAAGGAGTCTAGGACTATGGATAGGTACGGCAAGCGGATGTTTTCTTTGGCGACCTTTGTCATGTGATCGCTGAATTATCTGTGCCACTTCACCTGCCTTCAAAGAGACATGCTCAAAGAAGTGGGTGAGGTCTTACAGGATCCAACAGTTGTGGGGTCTCAAGACAAAATAAATTCCCAGCTGGCAACCCTGAATTCCATTGTCAACTCCTCCATGCGCCTTATTTCCTATGCGGCCGATGGGGCGAGTAGGGCTGCAGGCACAGGCGTTGCCTTAAGGCGTCACGCCTGGATGCGGATTTAGAACTTTGCAGACCCCTTTAAGGCGTCCTTCACTAACTCTCCCTTTGATGGTTCAGCTTTGTTTGGACCTCAGGTGAAGGATACTTTGACCCGATGCGAGCAAGAAGGCAAGACCCTCTCTGCCATGGGAGTCCATTTTTCCACCCTGTCTAGACCATACCCTAAGGGTCAGAAGGGTGGGAAGATGTGGTTCCGTAAACCACAAGAGGTCGCGCCTGACGTAAGAGGTCAGTTCCCCTCTAGAGGCAGGAGGGGAACAATAACAGATGCCGCCCTAGGGGCAGAGGAGGTCTGCAAAATCAGGGTAGCAGAGAGTCTCTTTCTGACAAACCCTTCCAGCATCCCTGAGAAGCTGCCCGACTGTCCGCCTTCGGAGGCAGTCGGGGGAAGATTATCACTGTACCCAGAAGCCTGGCTTTTACTCACCCAAGACAAATGGGTACAGTCGATCATATCCGAGGGTTACAAAATTCCCTTTATCCATACCCCAACTCAGCCAAAAGGACTCCTTCCAGACGTTCCACCCAGTCTAAGGGAACAAGCAGTACTAGAAATATCAAAACTGCTAACAAAAAGAGCCATCCAGCCAGTCCCAGCAGACCAACAAGGATCCAGAATCTACTCCAAGTTCTTTTTGGTACCAAAAAAGACAGGGGACTGGAGACCCATATTGGATCTCAGCAGACTAAACAAGTCTGTAAGAAGAACAAAGTTGTGGATGGTCACGCTACAGTCCATTCTACCCTTTCTGGGTCAGGACGATTGGATGTGCTCAGTAGACCTTCAGGATGCATACTACCACATCAAGATGCACAGGCGCTCCAGGAGGTTTCTCCGCTTCAGGCTGGGAACCAGTCATTATCAGTTCAGAGCCCTGCCCTTTGGTCTCACTACAGCCCCTGAGTGTTCACCAAATGCATGGCAGTGGTTACGGCTCATCTGAGGCGTCAAGGATTCCAGGTGTTTCCATACCTAGACGACTGGCTCCTCACTGCCACCACCAGGCATCAACTTCTCCTCTCCAGAGATTACACCATTCATACTTGCAAAGGGCTAGGTATCTCCATAAATTTCAAAACGTCTGCCTTGTTGCCTTGTCAGTCTATTACCTTCATAGGCGCCACCTTGGACACAGTCCGGCTTTCCACAAAACTAACCAAACAAAGAGTTCTAGATATTCACAGGCATGTTCACATCCTTCTTCAAAACAACAAAATCCAAGCCAGGTTTGTCCTGAAGGTATTAGGTCTCATGGTGGCAGCCATTACTCTACTTCCCCTAGCTCGCTTTCATATGCAGATCCTTCAATGGATGCTCTTTTCCCAGTGGTCCTTTCAACAACTTCCAATGTCACACAACATTTTAATAACCCTGTCTTGCAAGAAACACCTTTCTTGGTGGATGGTCTCCCCTCAAGTCCTTCAGGGCAGACCATTTGTTCCTTCTCCCCCAGTCGCCACGGTGACAACGGATGCCTCCCTGATCGGGTGGGGGGGGGTATTTTCAGGGCAGGATGGTCCAGGGCACATGGCAACCTTTCGAGTGCCACCTGCACATAAATGTCTTGGAGATGAGAGCAGTACTTTTGGCGTTGCAAGCCCTTCAGGACTCTCTTCCTATCGGGACTATTGCAGTTCAGACGGACAATATGTCCGTAGTGTGGTACATCAACAAGCAGGGCGGAACCAAGACCTATCCCTTATGTCGAGAGGATCTCAGACTTTGGCACTGGGCGATCTCCTCTCAGCGGTTTCTGATAGCAATGCACATCCCCGGGAAGTCCAACATCATAGCGGACAGGTTGAGCAGAACCATTCTCATGCCACATGAGTGGTCTCTCAAGCAAGCAGTAGTGGAAGAAATTTTTCAGAGATGGGGTCAACCTTGCTGCGACCTTTTTGCAACACCTCAAAACAGCAAGTGCCATGACTTCTTCACTCTCTTCCCTCTTCCTGGCCACCCCCCCAGAGACGCTATAGTCCACGATTGGCCCCGGAGACTTCTGTATGCCTTTCCCCCCTTTCCATTAATCACTCAATTGATTCAGAAAGCTACCGCCGTGAGAGCCACCATGATCCTCATTGCTCCTTACTGGCCTCGTCAGATATGGTTTCCATTCCTGCATCGTTACCTCTTGGGGCAGCCCTGGCATCTGGACCCAGTGCCAGATCTCTTGACCCATCAGTCGGGACAGCTGCACCACTCCCTCCAATCTCTCAACCTCACAGCTTGGTTGCTCCAATTCCAACCCTAGCCAGGCTTCCCCTTATTTCCCATTCTGTGCATGACATACTTATAGCTTCCCTAAAGTCTTCCACCAGGAGGATTTATGCCAGCAAGTGGAAGCGTTTTTCCTTCTGGGCAGGAGCTAGAAATATAGATCCTTTTACTGCCCCTATCCAATCAGTCCTAGACTTCCTAGCCGAATTGTTTCATTCAGGGTCTTCTTCCTCCACCATCAGAGTACAGTTAGCGGCTATTTCAAACTTTCATGCAGGCTTTTCAGACTCCAGTATCATGTCCCATAAGCTTTGTAAAACCTTTCTTAAAGGTATCTTTTTGCTTAAGCCCCCAATCAGGGACCCCCACCACAGTGGGACTTAAATTTGGTTCTAACCTCCTTGATTCTTCCCCCCTTTGAACCTGCGGCTTCCTGCTCCCTGAAATTGCTATCTTGGAAAACTCTTTTTCTGGTCGCCATAACATCTGCGAGAAGAGTATCAGAACTTCAGGCCCTTTGCATTCGTCCACCTTATCTAGTTTTCCATAAAGACAGAGTGTCCCTCAGGACTAATCCGTCCTTTTTGCCCAAGGTTTCTTCTGAGGCGAACCTAAACCGGACTATCGATCTTCCAGTTTTCTTCCCCAACTACTCCAACAGAGCGGAACAAAAACTGCATTTTCTGGACATTCATCGTCAACTCCGTTACTATTTGGATAGAACGAAGCAAGCTAGGAAATCTGAGCAGCTCTTCCTATCTTATGCAGCAGGCAAGAAAGGCCTTCCAGTTTCCAAAGTAACCCTTTCTAGATGGCTGGCATCTGTGATCACTTTCATCTATCAGCTCAGACGCCAAAAGCTACCGTCAAGGCCCAGGGCTCACTCAACCAGAGCATTAGCCACCTCAATAGCTTTTCAGGCTAGATTACCAATAGATTCCATTTGTGCGGCAGCCACTTGGGCCTCTCCTCATACCTTTATCTCTCATTACAAATTAGACATGGCCTCCCGAAGCCGGGCTAATTTTGGTTCCACCGTTCTCAAGAGTCTGTTCCGATGAGCCACCCAGGGTGAAGGTGCTAGGGACACGGTCCCATCCAGCAAGAATGAAGGTGAGATTGACAACTTAACATTGAGAAGTTATGTACCTACCATAACGTTCCATGTTAGTTGTCTTCTTCTTGTCTTCTTTCTTGCATCCCACCCCCATCCCCCTAGCCTGGACAGACCCACGGATCCTTGGGGATCTTCTTCTTGCCTCAGGTTGCCCCCCTAGGCTATCCCTTCTGGTAGTTATAGGTCTAGGTGACTTTCGAGTGAGGTTTCCTCTCTTCCTTTTGTTGGGGAGCAGAACTGCTATGGTTTCAGCTACCAAACGAGATCTGGGTAGTTAGTGCCTAGCATTGTGGGACATAGGGTAGCCTTGAGCCGGTATAAATAGCTCTCGAGCTTTAGTATAGGCTGAATCGGAGCTGTGGGTCAGCTCTGAACCCATCCAGCAAGAAAGAAGGCGAGAAGAAGACAACTAACATAGAATGTTATGGTAGGTACATAACTTCTCATTCTTCCATAAAAGGAATATGTTGGAGATGTGAGAAAGTACACAATGCAGATTGGAACCACATTTTCTTTGTGTTAAAATTAAGCCATTTTGGAATGGTATTAATAACTTTCTACAAGCTTTATTTAATTAATCATTTTATTTAACCAAAGCTATTGTATTATTAAATGTGAACGAAGGTCCTCATTTGAATAGGTCAAACATGTATCTAATATGGACTATACTTGCAATTTCAAAGAAGTATATAACAAGAAGATGGAATACAAACACAATACCAACTTTGGAAGACTTCTACAGCCTGCTGAAGACCACAGCATTATTGGAAATTAAAATTAAATAACTAAGAATTTATCCAAAGCCATTTATCAACAACTCTTGGGGAAAGTCTTATCATTGATTGACACTATACAATAATTGATCAGACACTCTGATAATGGATTGGACATACTTATAAAGTAACTGTATACATTAAGATCTGTTATAATGTCAGGCTAATGTAAATAGTGTACATAGTTATTTAAGATGTTATGTATAAATACTATGGAATTCATTCAAATGTATTTGAAAAATAAAAAAAAAATTGAGAAAAAAGAAAATGAAAAACTAATTAAAGTTTATGGTTGATATAGATACCAAAGGAAGCTACAAATTTTCTTCACTTATGTCAGGAAATTAAGGGATGATGTCCAACAATGCAGTGAGATAATTAATAAGAATGTTACACATTTTGGTCTCAAGGATGTAGCCAATATATTATCAGACAGAACTAATACTGATTTACCCCTCCTACATTTCTTGTTTCTCTCCTTACTTAGATCCCCTGAAATTACCGAAACGTCTTAGTATCCATGTTAAAGGCTAAAGATAATACTTCTATGGAATGAGAAAACATACCAGATTGCATTCAGATTGACATCAAGTGTGAACTATCTGGGCATCTTTTTAAAATTTTCAATCCCTGACCTATCAGTAAGGTTTGTGCCTGGTGCCTGGAAAACAGCTACTGATACTCCCCTATACAGGAATAGCCCAGCTACAGATTCAAGTAATTAGAACCATTAGCCTCATCAGCCTATATACAAAGCAATGGAATATATCATAAAATAACTCATTCATGCAGATGTAGACAACTTAACTGATCCAGACAGTGATAAGTTTGTGAAGGACAGATCCTGTTTCCTGAATCTAGAAAGCTTCTTTGAAAAGATTTACTGTGGAAAGTCATTGTTCTGCATGTGCTGCTATCTCAACATGGCCAAGGAATTTTACCGTATCCACTTTGTTGACATTAATGAAAAATTAGACAAATGTAATGTAAACCCCTACATTGTCCACTGGATTGCAAATTGGCTATCATACTATCCTCAGTTGGGGAAAGTTGTCAGTGCCCTGTCTGAACAAAATATTTTCTGTAGTGTAGTAGCACAGTGATCAATGCTGTCCTGTTTGTTATGTATTTTTCAGACATCCAAGCCAATAACCCAGAAGCATGATTGATCATGTTTGTTGATGACTGCAATCTTGGCACTGTTATCTACTAATCCACTGATACTAAACAGCTCCAACAAGGGCTAGAATGTGAACATACTTGGTGTAACGAAAATGGTCTTAACCTAAAGCCAAAAATGTGTATCAATGTAATATCTGGCAATTGTGTCTGCTCTCACCTATGTCATAAATGGTACTTCTCTTCATAGACTCATAGAGAGGGGTGACAGTAGCAGCTGCCCCAGGCTGAAAATGTTAGGGGTCAAAACTGGCAGATCCTGATCAGTCTTCAGTGCCTTAACAGCTTACAATGCTGATATTACATTTACAGATAGAGCTTAAGCGTTGCCATTCTTTGTATCTTTAGTGCATTAGTGCTTTTGAATGCTGGTACTGCATTTGTGGTCAAAACTAAAATTAAATGCTGTAGTATTCTATACATAGCATAAACTCTAGCAGGTAGATGGTACAATTTAAAAGAAGAAACACACTTTCTTTTCCTCCTCAACTTTTATTTAAAGAGAGGGTCACAAAACTGGGGGATGCTCCAGGCATATGATATGGTTATAAAAGACCTGGTTAGTTATGGGAATTTAAGCATGCAATTATTTTCCCTCTAAACCATGTCTCAATCTTCAAGGACTTCATACCCATCTCTACATTCTGACCACAAAATAAAATATTTAAAATATGATTTACAAACAGTTACTCAAGCATGTTAAAAGTTATGGCCTCCTCTTAGACAGGAAACATGCCTTCAGAAATGTTTTTTGTACAAATGCAGCCTTACTAACACATACTGACACTATTTGCATCAAAATCAGTGATTGCCTCATTACAGCTATTTTTGCTGACATCATGATGACCTTTGCAATTGTTAACCACAGATTACTCCTTACTGTACTTCAGAAACTTAACATTGGTCAAAATGTCATCACGTGTTTCTAAATCTACCTTGACAGCAAGGCATTCTAAATCCATGCAACAATAAATTCTGTAATACTTAAATACTGGAGTTCCACAAGGCTCAGTATTAGGAAGTTTCCTTTTTTTTCTCTTTTCATTAATGATCTTCCCAATTATGTCCTTAATCTTGACCTAGTTCTTTACAGTAATGACATACTTTTACTTCATGTAAATAAACACTGCACTATCCTGCAACCACAATTTCAGCAGTCATTTTAAAAACTCTGCCATTCAGCTGACCAAAATAAACTTTGAACTAACCACAAAGAAAACAGCATTATACTTTTCTCTACCACATACAAAAGCTCCACACTTGCCCAACATTATCATCACAGATACCCAAGGAAATGATGTTTCCTATGGAATGAGTACAAATACCTGGCCATTACCCTAGATCAACCCCTTACCTTTACAAATCATGCTCACAATATTATTATAACGTTCTGTCACAATGAAAGCCTTGTTACAGAATCTCTCATTTACATTCCCATATTGCCCATATAACCATTGCCAAGAATATTTTTCCTCCAAAGCTAGAATATGCTTTGCCATTACTTTTCTTCCATTCTTTCTATAATATCCAAAGTTTATAAATAATTGAAAATAAAATTGCCATAGTTGCTCTTCCAGCAGACTCCAGAACATATCATTGCAACCTACTTCAGGCTTTTAAATAGCTTCCATTGGCACAAAGACACACATATCTACTTTCTACCTTACTGGAGAACATCCTAGAAGAAGACCACTGCCCCTCTCTAAAAAGAAAACTACTCATTAGAGAACAGGCCTATTCACTAATTAGTAGCCAAGACAACACCTTATTACTTAGCCACCCCCCTTTTAAAACCACAAGAGGAGAACATTAATTTTCTAGACATAGTCTAGCTCTGTGAAATAAGCTCCATCTTAAGATCATGTCACAGAATTCTTTGCTTAGTTCAAGGCATCACTTTCATATGACCTTTTTAGTGGACTGTGCAAATGCTTTAGAGGCAATGACTAACAAACAATAAGTAATTCCTGTGTTAATAAATGTAGCACTTTCCTCGCTCCTTACTATTATTTTCATTATCAGTTATTCATTATTTAAATTATATAGTTTGGTTAAGAATACAATATTCTGATTTTATTAATTACACTGCTCAATTTATATAATTATTTTTGATTTTGCCATATATTTAACAACAGTGTAACTTATCCTTACTACCCAAGTCATAGTTGAAAAGGATTTTCTGACCAGTCCATGTACCCATTTAACAAATATAAAATAAATAAATAGTCTCTCATTAATAAGTCAATGATAAGATGAACTGTATTTTAAACCCAGACCCTATGAAGGCCAATTAAGGACTTGCTTTAATTTAGATCCTGTTGCATGTAACAGATTTTTAGACTACAGATGTAATAAAGGCTTAAACATTAGTAAATTATTTGCCCACCTAATATCTGTAGGTAGAGTGTTCTGTAAACTACCAATTCTAAAGTGGAAAAAACAAGAGTCGGTTTTGAATTGAGACTAGGTAGATGCACTAATAAGTTATTATTCCTAATATTTAAATTGTGGTTAATAAAACCAGCTCTCAAAATAACAGAAAAACCCTCATCCTTAGTGCACTTCTACATCAAAATGAAATCAGCCCTTAACAGCATGTAAGCTATTGAAATAAGGTGATAAATATTCAAGTCACATTGTATATAGTAGGGATTCATATCCAGCTATATGTTCAGTAAATGTTCATTGAACACACTCAAGCTTAACCAGCTGTAAAATCTGCAGTACATAAAAAGAACCATGATATTCTGTCATAGGTCAAACACTAACAGAAAAAAATTTACCACAACAACTCTGTGCCTAGATATAATGGTCATGAAAATATTCTTTATTAAATCATAAAATTTCCTAATGGAGCAATTCATATGAGATTCAAAAGAAAGAGAGATAAATCAACAATTTTGCCTATATCCTTATTTTTTTAACTGAAAGGCAAATAGAGTTATCAGAGGCATGAGGATAACTATTATTAGGAATGCCAAAATGAATAAATGAACATTTATTACTAAATGTTATATCCTCGTACTCACATAGTTAACTTAGCCAAATAGTTCTGCAAACACTGATGATCTACTATGATATGTTTTTAATCTTAACACTGCTATTCTGACCTACCAAGCAGTTTAGAACCCAGCTCTTTAAAAAAAGCAGTCAGGTCTGTCCTACCCAATATGTCAATGAAAATAGAATGTCCGACAGAATCAAAAGCCTTAGCCAGAATCAAATAGATCACTTCTGTACCTAAGTCATTGTTCAACTCATTTACTATATAGTCATAAAAGTTAACCAAATTAGACAGACATCAGGTGTAAATACATGTTGATGTATATCACCAGAACCATATGTTTGAAGGATAAACCAGCTGCCCTTTCAAAACAATTTCCCAGAATGCATATCAGACTAATTGCTCTATAGTCATCAATAGTATAACTAGGGTGATTTTTACACATTTGAAAAACAATAGCCTCCTTCTAAATTTTTGGAAAAAACATTCAGTTTAGATTTCTTGAAATAAATAAGCTAGATAAGAGCATAAATAATCAATTAGCCTCAAAAAACAACCATTCAGTCCATCTGGATCAGCAATGAGTTCTATTTAATTCAATCTAAAATAGTTTTGTGTTATTCCATTAATGGTGGAAAACTAAGAATTACATAAGGTAGAAAATGAAAATCTGTTCTATTGAAAGGGGATTTACCAAAAAAAAAAAAAAATCAAATTCGCCAAAATCTCAGTGTCATTTATATACTCAGAAACATCACTTAATATCAAGCTTTAGACATCATCCAAACTATAGCATATTATGTGCTTATACAAGCCCTATTTATTATCCAGTAGGCTGGAAGCCAACATTATTTCATAGGCAGTCCTGTGTTCATTAACTAGTTTTATGATTATTTCTTAAATTTATTACAAACATGCCTATTTTTCACTGTTGGATGAGCCCTAAAGTATCTAAACATTTTTTTTATTTTTACACTTGATTCTAGTTTCCTACTCACTAGGGAAATCTAAAATGCTTCCTTCCTGTAAAAGTACTTACATAAAGGTTTATAATACTTGTTTATTGATGATTGTATTGTTAAGCATTATATTATTTGGAAAATAAAAACTTATTTGAAGGAAAAAAAAGATGGATATAAAAGGTAGCAAAGGTAAAATTAATGTAACATTAGAACAGAATATAAACCTATGGATAATATTACTTTCCTATAGTACTGCAGAGAAACATAACCCTGATTTATATAAAAAAAGCATTGCAAGAAATTTGATTAAAGCCATAGTGCATCAGAAAGAAATGAAATAATGTGGGCTTTACTCTGCAATAATAAAATCTTAACATCTCCAATTTTGTTTCCTTTCATGAGTCACAGGTTTGCACTTATCTCATACCTATTCTATTATTTATTTAATACCCCTTGTCATCTTTGCACACAAATTGGTAATTAAATACTTGTGAATGCAGTTTATAATTGCATATCAAAAACAATGTGTAAGAGAATTCAAACAGTGTTGAATTGGTATCACTATCAGTGAAATACGTATATAAATATGTATATGTATTTATATGTATTGTAACATATCAAACTTGGATAAAGTATAATATACCTTTAAGTAGAGTGGTAGAATATTCTCAGAGTTCTAGTCTGAATTTCCATGTATTATGTAGATCACAAGGCATACCTCTCAAATGTCCAGATTTTCACAGAATGTCCAAATTTTTGGCTTCATATTTTTGATCTGTTACTCATAAAATTTCTGATTTACTGGCACAACACTGAGGACTGAAATCACTAAATAATGGTATACATTTGTGTTTCAGACTTATTTCCTTCAGAAGATGCATGTTAACACATATCCTGTTATTCTAGAATCTAAGTTTATAAGAGCAATATTTAAAATCTGAGCCTATTTTTGCACATTTGCCCCCCCCCCCCCATTAATTTAGACTTTGTATAGATTTTTGGAGCTAAGAGGTTGAAAGGTATGTACAAGGTCTTAATTACTAATTACCATGTATTGTGGTATAAAAAGGATTAGCCTGGAGGGCTAAACTCAGGATGCTGGTTTCCCATTTGGAAGATCATATGAAGACCTAAAAGCATAGAAAGAGACATTCCAATTACGTCTTTCCTGTGAAGTGTAACAATTGTGAATGCTTAATTAGAGAACTAAAATCACAGCCTGAGAGTATTCAGCAACCTTGGAATCTTGTTTCCGACACTGTCTATGACCTGAAGTAAATAAGGTATTGTTTGCTATATTTGAATCTCCAAAGTCAAGAGGACTAATACTTTGTTTTGTTGAAAAATTGAATTAAGCTTTGTTTTATATAGCCTAGTGATATTTTAAACTTGCATAATCTTGTAGAACATATATGTATATGTAGTATATATATATATTCATTGGAAAATGCCGTTCATCGAATTCCACTTATGTGGGGGCCTGTGCCCCCACCCCCGCTAATTATATATATCAACTCCGAGATCAGACTACAGTGCAGAAAGGGCAAATTTCCCAATCCTCACTGTACCGTGATCTCAGTATGAACAGTTCAACGAACAGCATGTTTGATGTCAGTGCACTGAAAATGCCATTCACTGAACTGAGTTTTCACTGAATTGATAGGGACCCATACACACACACACACACACACACACACACACACACACACACACACACACACACACACACACACACACACACACACACACATATATATATATATAGAGAGAGAGAGAGCGAGAAAGAGACAGAGATACACACAGATATATATGTATACATATCTGCATGTATATATATATATATATATATATATATATATATATATATATATATATTAAACTCTTGAACTATTCCCTTTCATACTGGGATTCCGGATATTGGCAAAGGCTCTTGCCACCCCCATAGTGCCTTTTTTAGGCAAGGCTCAAATTCTAAACCTACCACCCTAGAACACAAAAAGGAAAAACTAAGGGTAATGCTGCTCAATGCCAGAAGTCTAAATCTCAAAATGCACGCACTCGAGGCCCTTCTCAGTATGGAGAACATCGATGTCTGTGCAGTGACAGAAACCTGGTTCAAGGCTCCTGAGAGCACCCCAGCACTATCAGGTTTTACCTCTTATCATGCTCCGCCCCAAAATCCGGACAATACCAAGAAAGGAGGGGGTATCCATATTCATCAAAGACACCCACACCTCAAGACTGGTGGCAACGCACGATGCATCGGAGACCATCCAGGTGCAATTAACCATAGGCAAGACTGCTCTGCAAATTGTAGCATGTTACAGGCCACCCTCACAAACTCAGGAACCTCACATGGCCTTCCTGAAAACACTAGAGGGGATAAATGTATCACCAAACACCATCATACTAGGTGACTTCAATTACCCTAATATAGACTGGGAACACTACTCAAGCCCAAACACCCTAGCCCAAAAGTTCCTGGAATTCATAAACTCAAATGCCATGGAACAACTAGTCACCATCCCCACAAGAGGAGAAAACATACTTGATCTCATCATCACGAACATGGGAGCACAATGTTCAACACCGGAAGTATACCCCTCACTGGTGAGATCAGATCACAAACTAATCTCGCTGGAGGTCCTCATCCCACCCCACCTGAAATAAAAAAGACCACAGTAAAGAACTTCGGGAAAGCCGACTTCACACTTCTAAAGGCTAGTGTGGTCTCCTTTAAGGCGCCCGAGCCGACGGAAAACAGTACTCAAGCCGCTGAATCACTTACAAATGCCTTCTACCAGCACCTGCAGGACTGCATGGATAAGGCAATCCCAAGCAAAACAAAGACTCTTTGTACCAAAGGCAAGCGTCCACTCTGGTGGACCCCTGCCATAAACAAACTCTACAACAAAAGGAAAAAGAAGCCTACTTAAAAAAGGGGCCTTTCCTTTTGAAAGGGGGAAACCCCCAAAGCCCCAAAAAAAAAATTCCCAAGGGTTTTAAAAACCGATCACCTTTATATAGAATCGATATATGAACTTTCAAGTTAACCCCCACATAGTAACTTACATGTCGCAACCAATCCAAGAAGGGACAATCATCTAAACCAACCCAGGTGAAGCACGTCAGGGCCACCATGCAATACATAGAAGCTGCGAAATTAAGTTACAGGCCACTCACACTAGAACTCATTTTACTATATTAGTCTATATAGTCATAAAGTTAACCAAATTAGACAGACATCAGGTGTAAATACATGTTGATGTATATCACCAGAACCATATGTTTGAAGGATAAACCAGCTGCCCTTTCAAAACAATTTCCCAGAATGCATATCAGACTAATTGCTCTATAGTCATCAATAGTATAACTAGGGTGATTTTTACACATTTGAAAAACAATAGCCTCCTTCTAAATTTTTGGAAAAAACATTCAGTTTAGATTTCTTGAAATAAATAAGCTAGATAAGAGCATAAATAATCAATTAGCCTCAAAAAACAACCATTCAGTCCATCTGGATCAGCAATGAGTTCTATTTAATTCAATCTAAAATAGTTTTGTGTTATTCCATTAATGGTGGACAACTAAGAATTACATAAGGTAGAAAATGAAAATCTGTTCTATTGAAAGGGGATTTACCAAAAAAAAAAAATCAAATTCGCCAAAATCTCAGTGTCATTTATATACTCAGAAACATCACTTAATATCAAGCTTTAGACATCATCCAAACTATAGCATATTATGTGCTTATACAAGCCCTATTTATTATCCAGTAGGCTGGAAGCCAACATTATTTCATAGGCAGTCCTGTGTTCATTAACTAGTTTTATGATTATTTCTTAAATTTATTACAAACATGCCTATTTTTCACTGTTGGATGAGCCCTAAAGTATCTAAACATTTTTTTTATTTTTACACTTGATTCT
>NC_056733.1:1805137323-1805142323 GCF_019279795.1 Protopterus annectens | reverse complement strand
CCATTGTTTTCAGGAAGGCCATGTGAGGTTCCTGAGTTTGAGAGGGTGGCCTGTAACATGCTACAAATTGCAGAGCAGTCTTGCCTATGGTTAATTGCACCTGGATGGTCTCTGACGCATCGTGCGTTGCCACCAACCTTGAGGTGTGGGTGTCCTTTATGAATATGGACACCCCCCCTCCTTTCTTGGTGTTGTCCGGATTTTGGGGCTGGAACGCATGATATGAGGTGAAACCTGCTAGTGCTGGGGTGCTCTCAGGAGCCTTGAACCAGGTTTCTGTCACAGCACAGACATCAATGTTCTCCATACTGAGAAGGGCCTCGAGTGCGTCCATCTTGAGATTGTGACTTCTGGCATTGAGCAGTATTACCCTTAGTTTTTTTACTTTTTTGTGTTCTAGGGTGGTAGGTTTAGAATTTGAGCCTTGCCTAAAAAAGGCACTATGGGGGTGGCAAGAGCCTTTGCCAATATCCGGAAGCCTAGGGGTGACAGGTGCAAGCCGTCCCTTGCGAAGCAGCGTGGCTTGTCCAGCATGTCATCCCAGGCAGACAGACATTGGATCCACTTTGAATGACACCAGAATTTAAGCCAATTATTAAAGCTGATCATCTTATCACTGTATTGTGGCATCATTCTAGGTGAAGGTAGGATACTGCTCAAGGTCAGGGTCATACCTGCCTGGGCTACATAATCAGAGAGCTCCTCAATGTCTCTTTTCATGTAGTCCAAGGAGGTATGTCTCAGGTCGTTGACACCAGCGTGGACAATGACTGAGTCACTTGTACCTGCTGTTGAGAGACCTGAGTGCTTGTGTTATGTGGCGGATTCTAGCCTGACAGGCAGCTTACTGTGACCTTCTCCTTACTCAGTCTGGTGAGCGGACGTCAGTGTGTCTGACTATGGAGTCACCTATGACAAGTATGTTTGGTGTTGTATTTGGCCTTAAGGGCAGTGACTGCTTTGCACACTGATTTTGTTGTTTATGTGTTGTTTGTGTGGTGTATTGAGTTTGCAGTTGCTTGGGTGTCTGCTTTGGAGGCCTCTGCTGTTTAGGTAAATTTTACTCAGAGCCTCGAGTATGTCTTAGTGTGTTTATGTGTTTGATTCAGTGGTGTGGTTGAGTTATGTGAGACTGGTATTGTGGTGTGTGTAGTTGCCTTCTCCTCCTGCCTGGTCTTGCCAGTCCTGAGTTGAGAGAGCTCAGCCTCCAGTCTGGCTAAATAGCTGCATCTCTCACAAGTGTTAGTGTTACATGGGAGGAGGAGATGGTTGTCCGTGTACATGAGGCAATTGTAACATTGTCTCAGAATTCCCAGATTCACCAAATGGGCAGGAGAGGACGCCAGCATCTGACCCTTCGACATGCTAGAAAGAATTATGAGTTGGTATGAGACAGAAAAGTAGTGGGCTTAGCAGGGAAGTGGGCACTCCTGGGGGGGTTTGCTAGTGAGAGATTTGTATAAAATAGGAGTGCTTGACCTGCAAAGAGAATGCTTATAAGACAAGGGATATGCTTATAAGACAAGTGCTGATATATATGTGTGTGTGTGTGTGTGTGTGTATGTGTATGTGTGTGTATGTAGATATGTATATAAATGTTTCTGAGAATCTGCTTAACTATGAAGTATGATTTATAACAATTTCTATGAATACAATATTTTATTCTATTGGCAATAATGAGTTTGAGTAAATGCTCATATACAAGCAATTCAAGGTTTTTTTGGAAGCTGTTAACTGTATTTACATGACAGAAAATAGATGCATCCTAATATATGTAATGTCTGAATCATATTAGCCAAAGTTTTTGATTTAAATGATTGTTAGAACTTATTTTTCTCTCCTCTTGATTTCTAACATCAAGATTATTTGAATGCTATTTGAATACAAGTGTTTTATATTACATGGATGTATATAGTAGTATGAACAGTTTTAAAAAAAAAAAAAAGGTTTATTTTAGTTTATATGATGCTGTTTTACCAAATGTGCAGTCTTGTCTTGCTAGATAAATGAATTGAAAACTGTTAACTTCAGTTAAATATAACTAGTATTAAATTGATAAGGTGGTAGCTGACGTACTGCTGCTTAGGGTAGGGGGTTAACTTGAGTGGTAAATGCTACTCTAAGTTGGAGTTTACAACTCCAGGCTGGATGCAAGGTTTAATCCTTACATTATTTTCACTTGTTCATTGTTATTTGTATATAGTTTTGACATCCACAATATATTTTGCACATTCATTGTCACTACAAACAAAATTGAATCCTATACGAAATCCCATAAGAGATTCAATAAATACAGCTATATTTAAAGGTACACCTAAAGGAGGAGATGTAACATTACTTATCTTGTTATTTGTTATTTTGATCATAAGATTCTTAAGTTTTAAAAATGCCAAATGACATCTTTAAAAGGAATTTCTTTAAACATTAATGGATTGAATAATCCATGTAAAAGGGCAAGCCTAATAGGATACATTAATTTACATAAGGCCAACTTAGTCTTCCTACAAGAAACCCATCTCTTGAAAAAAGATATTGATAAACTAGCCACAAACAAATATACAGTATTGGTTAGTTCAGAGCACACTCAGAAAAAAAAGGAGTGGCTATTTTATGGAATAAAAGTATGCCCATTCCTAAAACCATTAAGTCTTATCAGGATGACAAAGGAATGTTTTGTATGGTCACAATACAAATTAATGGGAAGACTTACACTTTAATTAATGTGTATTGGATACCTGGAATTGGTATTAATACAGTGAAACATCATCTTGATAAGATCATATCATTCTCTATAGGAGATATTATTTTAGCTGGTGACTTTAATTGTATACTACATGAAAGTGATACTACCACTATAGGAAAGAGAAGAATTACATCTAATGCAAAACATTTAAAGGATTTTGCTAATTCTTATCATTTGAATGATATTAATAATCAGATAGATTCAAAATCATTACCATACACCCTTTTTCTAACAGATACAAAACTTATTCAAAAATAGATAGGGTCTTTATTTCTAACCAGATGGTAACAGATTTAATTAATTCCAAAATCATTTCATGTCCTATATCTGATCATAATTCAATTGTTTTGAATTCATGATAAAAAATACTCATAATGTTCAGATCAAAAGGATACCAGCATACTTAACTCAACTAAAAGACTATAAAGAATATATACTTTCAGAAGTAAAACATTTTTAGACATAAATAACACTCCTGAAGTCTCCATTGTTTATGTTTGGGATGCCTTAAAATCATATCTATATGGACAAAGTATCAGATGGTATAATAATAAAAGGAAATCTTGGGATAAGGAATTGTTAGATATTCAAAGTAAATTAGACTCTTATAAACATAATAATAAAGAAAATATTATGGACAAGAAAGTTATTGAAGAAATAAACAAACTAAATGAGAAATACAAAGAAATTTTAACTCATAAAGTTAAAATAACTTTAGAGAAATACAAGTTTTTGTCTTATTCAATAAGTCCCAAATACTTACATAGACTTAAAAATAAAACAAAAAGGTTGAATAAACAAAACCATATCAAAGAAATCTTTTCTCTAAGGAAAAAGAAGAATGTTTCTAGTATACCAGAAATACTAGATGAATTTAGAAATCACTTTCACAAAATTAATCATAATAATATTAACATGGAACCTAAAGATAAAATAAAGGAGTTTATAACCACAAATATGAATAAAAAGCTTAATAAACAACAGATTAAACTATTGGACAAGAGTATTTCATATACAGAAGTTATTACACAAATAAATAAGCTTAAATCAAACAAAGCACAGGTAATGATGGTATTATACCAGAGATATATAAAATCCTTTCTAAAAATACATATTCATTAATACATAAGGTTTTTATTGTGGCCCAAACTGAGTTAATAACCCCCCCATCTTGGCAATATACATTTATTTCGCCAATTTTAAAACCTAATAAAGATCCAACTAGATGTTCTTCATATCGGCCCATCTCATTACTTAATGTTGATTATAAAATGTTTATGAATATCTTTGCTGATAGATTGAAGACAATCATTCCCGGCATTATAGATATAGATCAGACAGGCTTCATTGTAAATAGAAATACTTTTGATAATATAAGAAGAACTTTAACATTAACAGATTTTGCAAATAGGAAAAAGAAAGATTTAATACTTATTAGTCTTGATATAAGTTCAGTGTTTGATTCAGTAAGTTGGGACTATCTGTTTACCTTAATGAAGTGCACAAACTTCTCGGATGCATTTGTAAATCTAATTGAACATTTATACAAAGGAACGTTGGCTTATATTAAGGTAGGAACATATGTTTCACAAAAAATACCCATTCTTAAAGGTACAAAACAAGGATGCCCACTTTCTCCACTATTATTCACTTTAGTAATGGAGCCTTGGGCTAATTTGATCAGAAACAGTACTGACATAGAGGGTTTTGAAATAGATGAAAATACAACATCCAAAATTCAACTTTTGCAGATGATGTTCTAATTACATCAGCAGGATCTAATTCTTCTATACAGTCTCTATTTGATAACATGATGAATTTTAAAAGTATTTCTGGTTTAATATTCAATGAAGAAAAACTAAAATACTACCTATATATACACAAAAAATATTCTCATTAGTGATTTTACTAAATATGTACCCAATTCAGGTCAGATAACTTATTTAGGTATAATACTATCTAAAGATATTAAATCTATTATATATAATAATTATAATACCTGTTTTCTTAATATACAAAATCTTTTTAATACCTGGAATAATATGTTTTTACTATGGAGGAGAGACTTACAATTATTAAAATGATAATATTCCCAAGATTTTATACTTAATACAATCAATAATACTTCCACCTACAAAAATAATTATCAAGAAACTGAACACACTAATGTTAAATTTCTTATGGGCACCTAATAGACCTAGGATTGCATTAAAGAAACATACTAATAGCTGGTCTCAAGGGGTATTTCTTTTCCAGA